>NC_060181.1:7669391-7671891 GCF_021184085.1 Oncorhynchus gorbuscha
CCACTGTCGCCATTCGCCTAGGGCTAAGCGGATGGCGAGCAGTTCGCGGTTACCCACATCATAGTTGCGTTCAGATGGCGACAGGCGATGAGAAAAATAAGCGCAAGGATGAACCTTATCGTCAGACTGGAAGCGCTGGGATAGAATGGCTCCCACGCCTACCTCTGAAGCGTCAACCTCGACAATGAATTGTCTAGTGACGTCAGGAAAACGAGGATAGGAGCGGACGTAAAACGTTCTTTTAGAAGATCAAAAGCTCCTGGGCGGAACCGGACCACTTAAAACACGTCTTGACAGAAGTAAGAGCTGTGAGAGGGGCAGCAACTTGACCGAAATTACGAATGAAACGCCGATAGAAATTAGCGAAACCTAGAAAGCGCTGCAACTCGACACGTGACCTTGGAACGGGCCAATCACTGACAGCTTGGACCTTAGCGGAATCCATCTGAATGCCTTCAGCGGAAATAACGGAACCGAGAAAAGTAACGGAGGAGACATGAAAAGAGCACTTCTCAGCCTTTACGTAGAGACAATTCTCTAAAAGGCGCTGTAGAACACGTCGAACGTGCTGAACATGAATCTCGAGTGACGGTGAAAAAATCAGGATATCTTCAAGATAGACAAAAACAAAGATGTTCAGCATGTCTCTCAGAACATCATTAACTAATGCCTGAAAAACAGCTGGCGCATTGGCGAGACCAAACGGCAGAACCCGGTACTCAAAATGCCCTAACGGAGTGTTAAACGCCGTTTTCCACTCGTCCCCCTCTCTGATGCGCACGAGATGGTAAGCGTTACGAAGGTCCAACTTAGTAAAGCACCTGGCTCCCTGCAGAATCTCGAAGGCTGATGACATAAGTGGAAGCGGATAACGATTCTTAACCGTTATGTCATTCAGCCCTCGATAATCCACGCAGGGGCGCAGAGTACCGTCCTTCTTCTTAACAAAAAAAAACCCCGCCCCGGCCGGAGAGGAAGAAGGCACTATGGTACCGGCGTCAAGAGACACAGACAAATAATCCTCGAGAGCCTTACGTTCGGGAGCCGACAGAGAGTATAGTCTACCCCGAGGAGGAGTGGTCCCCGGAAGGAGATCAATACTACAATCATACGACCGGTGAGGAGGAAGGGAGTTGCCTCGGGACCGACTGAAGACCGTGCGCAGATCATGATATTCCTCCGGCACTCCTGTCAAATCGCCAGGTTCCTCCTGAGAAGTGGGGACAGAAGAAACGGGAGGGATGGCAGACATTAAACACTTCACATGACAAGAAACGTTCCAGGATAGGATAGAATTACTAGACCAATTAATAGAAGGATTATGACATACTAGCCAGGGATGACCCAAAACAACAGGTGTAAAAGGTGAACGAAAAATCAAAAAAGAAATAGTCTCACTGTGGTTACCAGATACTGTGAGGGTTAAAGGTAGTGTCTCAAATCTGATACTGGGAAGATGACTACCATCTAAGGCGAACATGGGCGTAGGCTTGTCTAACTCTCTGAAAGAAATGTCATGTTTCCGAGCCCATGCTTCGTCCATGAAACAACCCTCAGCCCCAGAGTCTATCAAGGCACTGCATGTAGCACCCGAACCGGTCCAGCGTAGATGGACCGACAAAGTAGTACAGGATCTAGATGGAGAGACCTGAGTAGTAGCGCTCACCAGTAGCCCTCCGCTTACTGATGAGCTCTGGCTTTTACTGGACATGAATTAACAAAATGTCCAGCAAGTCCGCAATAGAGGCACAGGCGGTTGGTGATCCTCCGTTCCCTCTCCTTAGTCGAGATGCGAATACCTCCCAGCTGCATGGGCTCAGTCTCTGAGCCAGAGGAGGGAGATGGTTGCGATGCGGAGCAGGGAAACACCGTTGATGCGAGCTCTCTACCACGAGCCTGGTGACGAAGATCTACCCGTCGTTCTATGCGGATGGCGAGAGCAATCAAAGAGTCCACACTTGAAGGAACCTCCCGGGAGAGAATCTCATCTTTAACCACTGCGTGGAGTCCCTCCAGAAAACGAGCGAGCAGCGCCGGCTCGTTCCACTCACTAGAGGCAGCAAGAGTGCGAAACTCAATAGAGTAATCCGTTATGGATCGATCACCTTGGCATAGGGAAGCCAGGGCCCTAGAAGCCTCCCTACCAAAAACTGAACGGTCAAAAACCCGAATCATCTCCTCTTTAAAGTTCTGGTAATTGTTAGAGCAATCAGCCCTTGCCTCCCAGATAGCTGTGCCCCACTCTCGAGCCCGGCCAGTAAGGAGTGAAATGACGTAAGCAACCCGAGCTCTCTCTCTAGAGTATGTGTTGGGTTGGAGAGAGAACACAATATCACACTGGGTGAGAAAGGAGCGGCACTCCGTGGGCTGCCCGGAGTAGCAAGGTGGGTTATTAACCCTAGGTTCCGGAGGCTCGGCAGGCCAGGAAGTAACAGGTGGCACGAGACGAAGACTCTGGAACTGTCCAGAGAGGTCGGAAACCTGAGCGGCCAGGTTCTCC
>NC_060181.1:7676891-7881891 GCF_021184085.1 Oncorhynchus gorbuscha
TCACAGTCTACTCTACAGCCTGGGGAAGAGCCCTGCCACACTCACAGTCTACTCTACAGCCTGGGGAAGAGTCCTGCCACACTCACAGTCTACTCTACAGCCTGGGGAAGAGCCCTGCCATGCACACTGCCTTATCTACAGTCAGAGGGGGAAGAGCCCTGCCATGCACACTGCCTTATCTACAGTCAGAGGAAGAGCCCTGCCATGGACACTGCCTTATCTACAGTCAGAGGAAGAGCCCTGCCATGCACACTGCCTTAACTACAGTCAGAGGAAGAGCACTGCCATGCACACTGCCTTATCTACAGTCAGAGGAAGAGCCCTGCCATGCACACTGCCTTATCTACAGTCAGGGGAAGAGCCCTGCCATGGACACTGCCTTATCTACAGTCAGAGGAAGAGCCCTGCCATGCTCACTGCCTTATCTACAGTCAGAGGAAGAGCCCTGCCATGCACACTGCCTTATCTACAGTCAGAGGAAGAGCCCTGCCACTGCCTCATCTACAGTCAGAGGAAGAGCACTGCCTCATCTACAGTCAGAGGAAGAGCACTGCCATGCACACTGCCTCATCTACAGTCAGAGGAAGAGCCCTGCCATGCACACTGCCTTATCTACAGTCAGGGGAAGAGCCCTGCCATGCACACTGCCTTAACTACAGTCAGAGGAAGAGCACTGCCATGCACACTGCCTCATCTACAGTCAGAGGAAGAGCCCTGCCATGCACACTGCCTTAACTACAGTCAGGGGAAGAGCCCTGCCATGCTCACTGCCTTATCTACAGTCAGAGGAAGAGCCCTGCCATGCTCACTGCCTTATCTACAGTCAGAGGAAGAGCACTGCCATGCACACTGCCTCATCTACAGTCAGAGGAAGAGCCCTGCCATGCACACTGCCTTATCTACAGTCAGGGGAAGAGCCCTGCCATGCACACTGCCTTATCTACAGTCAGGGGAAGAGCCCTGCCATGCACACTGCCTCATCTACAGTCATAGGAAGAGCCCTGCCATGCTCACTGCCTTATCTACAGTCAGGGGAAGAGTCCTGCCATGCACACTGCCTTATCTACAGTCAGGGGAAGAGCCCTGCCATGCACACTGCCTTATCTACAGTCAGGGGAAGAGCCCTGCCATGCACACTGCCTTATCTACAGTCAGGGGAAGAGCCCTGCCATGCACACTGCCTTATCTACAGTCAGAGGAAGAGCCCTGCCATGCACACTGCCTTATCTACAGTCAGGGGAAGAGCCCTGCCATGCACACTGCCTTATCTACAGTCAGAGGAAGAGCCCTGCCATGCACACTGCCTTATCTACAGTCAGGGGAAGAGCCCTGCCATGCACACTGCCTTATCTACAGTCAGAGGAAGAGCCCTGCCATGCACACTGCCTTATCTACAGTCAGGGGAAGAGCCCTGCCATGCACACTGCCTTATCTACAGTCAGAGGAAGAGCCCTGCCATGCACACTGCCTTATCTACAGTCAGAGGAAGAGCCCTGCCATGCACACTGCCTTATCTACAGTCAGGGGAAGAGCCCTGCCATGCACACTGCCTCATCTACAGTCAGGGGAAGAGCTCTGCCATGCACACTGCCTTATCTACAGTCAGAGGAAGAGCCCTGCCATGCACACTGCCTCATCTACAGTCAGAGGAAGAGCCCTGCCATGCACACTGCCTTATCTACAGTCAGGGGAAGAGCCCTGCCATGCACACTGCCTTATCTACAGTCAGGGGAAGAGCCCTGCCATGCACACTGCCTTATCTACAGTCAGAGGAAGAGCTCTGCCATGCACACTGCCTTATCTACAGTCAGAGGAAGAGCCCTGCCATGCACACTGCCTCATCTACAGTCAGAGGAAGAGCCCTGCCATGCACACTGCCTCATCTACAGTCAGAGGAAGAGCCCTGCCATGCACACTGCCTCATCTACAGTCAGAGGAAGAGCCCTGCCATGCACACTGCCTTATCTACAGTCAGGGGAAGAGCCCTGCCATGCACACTGCCTTATCTACAGTCAGGGGAAGAGCCCTGCCATGCTCACAGCCAAGGAAATCTACAAACAGATAGAGGAAGGGAATAAGAGAGGGAGAAAGGGAACAAGAGAGGGAGAGAGAGGGAGGGAATAAGAGAGCGAGGGAGAGAGAAAGTGAGGGAGGAAGGGAGAGAGTGAGGGAGGGAGAGAGTGAGGGAGAGAGAAAGCGAGGGAGGAAGGGAGCGTGAGAGCGAGGGAGGGGAGGGAAGAAGAGTTAGCTAGACAGATAGTAGGGGGAGAGAGAGAGAGAGAAAGAGATGGGTGGCAGAGAGAGATGGGGGGAGAAAGGGGGAAGAGAGAGAAGAAGGAGAGAGAGGAGTGGAGAGAGAGGGGGAGATATATATATATAGAGAGAGAGGGGGAGGACAGAGAGAGAGATAGTGGGGGAGAAAGAGAGGGAGAGACAGAGAGAGAGATAGTGGGGGAGAAAGAGAGGGAGAGACAGAGAGAGAGACAGTGGGGGGAGAAAGAGAGGGAGAGACAGAGAGAGATAGTGGGGGGAGAAAGAGAGGGAGAGACAGAGAGAGAGATAGTGGCGGGAGAAAGAGAGCGAGAGACAGAGAGAGACAGTGAAACAGGTTTGTGTAAATAGTTAAGGAATAGAAAGAAGAGATGATGGAATCACTGGACATTGAAATGACAACGGTAGTTGGCTGTACAAACTAAGTGCAGAGACATCTAGGATTCATGTTGCAGTGCACTCTCTCAGATATCCACTCAGCCCTCTCTCCACTCTCTCCTCAGGCCTCTCACCACACGTCTCCCCAGACCTACAGATCCATTTTCAAATACCTGAGGAAGTTACCGCCACTGTCACAGAGATATCATGCACATTTAGGTTCCACCTCCGGAGATTGACGAAAGCATCCTTATACATATTTACGAATTGGATGTGGGGAAATTCCACGTGGAGTTGATAAACATCAACAAATACAGTAGGCCATTGAGAGCTGTCAGTGTAGCTAGCTATCACGCTAACCGTATCTAGTTCGCTTCTGTTATCTGTTGTCGTTGTTATCTGTCTCTTCATCGTTTATTGTTACCTCCACTGTTTCAGCATCTCCCCAAAAAATCTGACAAAATAAATAGTTGGAAAGGACAAGATGAAACTCCAGCAACATGATTAACGATTGAAAGAAAAGCTGATAAGTGTTTTTCTACATTAGGAATGCTTGCGAGCTTCAGCTGCAGTACAGGAAAAGCCAAGTCATCCCGTGGTAATGCTTCTCACGGTGGGAAGGGAAATTATAGGCAATACGTGTTATGCAGGTGAATGAGGACCCAAAAGCTCTCTCTCTCTCTCTGTTATGCAGGTGAATGAGGACCCAAAAGCGACTTAGCGAAAACAGAGTCTTTATTCCAATAAAAGGCAAAAGTAATAATCCTGGAAAACTCAAGACGAAAACAAAACAGGAAAAAACTTAAATCCACTCGTAGTAACGAGGACAGACTGGAGACTCGACCATTGACTGCAGGTTGCTTTGGGAAGGCACCGACCGTAGCAGACTAAGGCACCTGCTCACACGCAGCATCTGAAGGAGACAAGACACGACAGGGCGAGACAAGGACACAGCACAGCGAACATCATACAAGGATCCGACAAGGACAGAAGCGGAAAACAAGGGGAGAAATAGGGACTCTAATCAGAGGACAAAATAGGGGACAGGTGTGAAAAGACTAAATGAGTGAGTTAGGAGAATGAGGAACAGCTGGGAGCAGGAACGGAATGATAGAGAGAGGAGAGAGAGGGAGGGGGAGAGAGAGGGATAGAAAAAGGGAACGAACCTAATAAGACCAGCAGGGGGAAACGAACAGAAGGGAAAGCACAATGACAAGACAATATATGACAAAACATGACAATACGGACTAAGAATTACGTGACTATAACCCACTGAGCCGACACCGGTTTAATCAACGTTGTTTCCACGTAATTTCAATGAAATGGCGTTGACCCAACGTGGAATAAACGCTGAAAATGACTATTATCTATCATGTTACATAGCTTAGTCACTTTCACCTTACCTTACTGTATGTACACAATATGACTACCTCAACTACCTCGTACCCCTGCACATTTACTCAGAACTGGCCTCAACTACCTCGTACCCCTGCACATTGACAAAGTACTGGCCTCAACTACCTCGTACCCCTGCACATTGACTCAGTACTGGCCTCAACTACCTCTTACCCCTGCACATTGACTCAGTACTGGCCTCAACTACCTCGTACCCCTGCACATTGACAAAGTACTGGCCTCAACTACCTCGTACCGGTGCACATTGACTCAGAACTGGCCTGAACTACCTCGTACCCCTGCACATTTACTCAGAACTGGCCTCAACTACCTCATACCCCTGCACATTTACTCAGAACTGGCCTCAACTACCTCGTACCCCTGCACTTTGACTTGTAACTTGTCTCAACTACCTCGTACCCCTGCACTTTGACTTGTAACTTGTCTCAACTACCTCGTACCCCTGCACATTGGCTCAGTACTGGCCTGAACTACCTCGTACCCCTGCACATTGTGTTATGCAGGTGAATGAGGACCCAAAAGCGACTTGGCGAAAACAGAGTCTTTAATCCAGTAAAGTAAAAATACAATCATAAAGCACAATTCCACTCGAAATGACGAGAACAGACTGGAGACTCGATCTTGAACTGCAGGTTGCCTCGGGAAGGCACTTGAACGTAGCAGACTCAGACACCTGCTCACCACGCAGCATCTGAGGGAAACACGACACGACAGGGTGATACACAGACACAGCACGGTGAACAATAGACAAGGATCCGACAGGGCAGAAACGGAAAACAAGGGGAGAAATAGGGACTCTAATCAGGGGGAAAGATAGGGAACAGGTGTGGGAAGACTAAATGATTGATTAGGGGAATAGGAACAGCTGGGAGCAGGAACGGAGCGATAGAGAGAAGAGAGAGAGGGAGGAAGAGAGAAAGAGGGGAACGAACCTAAAAAGACCAGCAGGGGGAAAACGAACAGAGGGAAAAGCAAAATGACAAGACAAAATAAGACAAAACATGACAGTACCCCCCCACTCACCGAGCGCCTCCTGGCGCTCTCGAGGAGGAACACTGGCGGCAACGGAGGAAATCATAGATCACAAACGGTCCAGCACGTCCCGAGAAAGAACCCAACTCCTCAGGACCGTAACGAAAAATGATAAAAAGGGAAACTAGGGTACTACTCTAAAGAAAAAAAAATGAGACACGGGTAGAGAACTGAAAGCTATAGAGCAAACAGGACCAAACAGGCCAGGAGAGTAACAACTAGGGACAGACTGAGACACAGCAAGGGCAGGAACAAGAACAGGAGAGATGCGATGGCAGGGAACAGACTGAGACCCAGCAAGACCAGGAGCAGAAGCAGAAAAAAAATTACCAGACTTCTTCTGCGCGCAGTCTGAACACGCAGCCACGAAACGGCGCGTGTCACGCTCCTGAGTAGGCCACCAAAACCGCTGGCGAATAGAAGCAAGCGTACCCCGAACGCCGGGATGGCCAGCTAACTTGGCAGAGTGAGCCCACTGAAGAACAGCCAGACGAGTAGAAACAGGAACGAAAAGAAGGTTACTAGGACAAGCGCGCGGCGACGCAGTGTGCGTGAGTGCTTGCTTAACCTGTCTCTCAATTCCCCAGACAGTCAACCCGACAACACGCCCAACAGGAAGGATCCCCTCGGGATCGGTAGAAGCCACAGCAGAACTAAAGAGACGGGATAAAGCATGAGGCTTGGTGTTCTTAGTACCCGGGCAATAAGAAATAACGAACTCGAAACGAGCGAAAAACAACGCCCAACGAGCATGACGCGCATTCAGTCGTTTGGCAGAACGGATGTACTCAAGGTTCCTTTGGTCAGTCCAAACGACAAAAGGAACGGTCGCCCCTCCAACCACTGTCGCCATTTGCCTAGGGCTAAACGGATGGCGAGCAGTTCGCGGTTAGCCACATCATAGTTACGTTCCGACGGTGACAGGCGATGATAAAAATACGCACAAGGGTGGACCCCATCGTCAGTATCGGAGCGCTGGGACAGAATGGCTCCCACGCCCACCCCCGACGCGTCAACCTCAACAATAAACTGTTTAGTGACGTCAGGTGCAACAAGGATAGGAGCGGATGCAAAACGCTTCTTAAAGAGATCAGAACAACAATCATACGACCGGTGAGGAGGAAGGGAGTTGGTTCTGGACCGACTGAAGACCGTGCGCAGACCATGATATTCCTCCGGCACTCCTGTCAAATCACCAGGTTCCTCCTGAGAAGAGGGGACAGAACAAACAGGAGAAATTGCAGACATTAAACACTTCACATGACAAGAAACGTTCCAGGAAAGGATAGAATTACTAGACCAATCAAAAGAAGGATTATGACACACTAGCCAGGGATGACCCAGAACAACAGGTGTAAAAGGTGAACAAAAATCAAAAAGAAATGGTCTCACTATGGTTACCAGATACAGTGAGGGTTAAAGGTAGTGTTTCACATAATATACTGGGGAGAGGACTACCATCCAAGGCGAACATGACCGTGGGCTCCCTAACTGTCTGAGAGGAATGTCATGTTCCCGAGCCCAGGCTTCGTCCATAAAACAGCCCTCCGCCCCAGAGTCTATTAATGCACTACAGGAAGCTGCCGATCCGGTCCAGCGTAGATGGACCGGTAAAGTAGTACAGGTACTTGACGGAGAGGACCGTCTAGTAGCGCTTATCAGTCGCCCTCCGCTTACTGATGAGCTCTGGCCTTTAACTGGACATGAAATGACAAAATGACCAGCGGAACCGCAATAGAGACAGAGGCGGTTGGTGATTCTCCGTTCCCTCTCCTTAGTCGAGATGCGAATACCCCCCAGCTGCATGGGCTCAACACCTGAGTCAGTGGGGAAAGATGGTAGTGTCGGGGAGAGGGGGGACACAGTTAACGCGAGCTCTCTTCTATGAGCTCGGTGACGAAGATCTACCCGTCGTTCAATGCGAATAGCGAGTTCAATCAAAGAATCCACGCTGGATGGAACCTCCCGAGAGAGAATCTCATCCTTAACCTTAGCGTGGAGTCCCTCCAGAAAACGAGCGAGCAACGCCTGCTCGTTCCAGTTACTGGAGGCAGCAAGAGTGCGAAACTCTATAGAGTAATCCGTTATGGATCGATTACCTTGACATAGGGAAGACAGGGACCAGGAAGCTTCTTTCCCAAAAACTGAACGATCAAAAACTCTTATCATCTCCTCTTTAAAGCTCAGATAATTGTTAGTACACTCAGCGCTTGCCTCCCAGATAGCTGTGCCCCACTGCCGAGCCCGACCAGTAAGGAGTGATATGACGTAGGCAATCCGAGCTCTCTCTCTTGAGTATGTGTTGGGTTGGAGAGAGAACACTATATCACACTGGGTGAGAAAGGAGCGGCACTCAGTGGGCTGCCCAGAATAACATGGTGGGTTATTAACCCTAGGTTCCGGAGGCTCGGAAGACCCGGAAGTAGCTGGTGGCACGAGACGAAGACTCTGATACTGTCCTGAGAGGTCGGAGACCTGAGCGGCCAGGGTCTCAACGGCATGCCGAGCAGCAAACAATTCCTGCTCGTGTCTGCCGAGCATCGCTCCCTGGAACTCGAGAGTAGAGTAGAGAGAATCCATAGTCGCTGGGTCCATTCTTGGTCGGATCCTTCTGTTATGCAGGTGAATGAGGACCCAAAAGCGACTTGGCGAAAACAGAGTCTTTAATCCAGTAAAGTAAAAATACAATCATAAAGCACAATTCCACTCGAAATGACGAGAACAGACTGGAGACTCGATCTTGAACTGCAGGTTGCCTCGGGAAGGCACTTGAACGTAGCAGACTCAGACACCTGCTCACCACGCAGCATCTGAGGGAAACACGACACGACAGGGCGATACACAGACACAGCACGGTGAACAATAGACAAGGATCCGACAGGGCAGAAACGGAAAACAAGGGGAGAAATAGGGACTCTAATCAGGGGGAAAGATAGGGAACAGGTGTGGGAAGACTAAATGATTGATTAGGGGAATAGGAACAGCTGGGAGCAGGAACGGAGCGATAGAGAGAAGAGAGAGAGGGAGGAAGAGAGAAAGAGGGGAACGAACCTAAAAAGACCAGCAGGGGGAAAACGAACAGAGGGAAAAGCAAAATGACAAGACAAAATAAGACAAAACATGACACATTGACTCAGTACTGGCCTAACTACCTCGTACCCCTGAACATTGACTCTTACCCCTGCACATTGTACCCCTGCACATTGACTCAGTACTGACCTCAACTACCTCGTACCCCTGCACATTGACTCAGAACTGGCCTGAACTACCTCGTACCCCTGCACATTGACTCAGAACTGGCCTGAACTACCTCGTACCCCTGCACATTGACTCAGAACTGGCTTCAGCTACCTCGTACCCCTGCACATTGACTCAGAACTGGCCTGAACTACCTCGTACCCCTGCACATTGACTCAGAACTGGCTTCAGCTACCTCGTACCCCTGCACATTGACTCAGAACTGGCCTGAACTACCTCGTACCCCTGCACATTGACTCAGAACTGGCCTGAACTACCTCGTACCCCTGCACATTGACTCAGAACTGGCCTGAACTACCTCGTACCCCTGCACATTGACTCAGAACTGGCTTCAGCTACCTCGTACCCCTGCACATTGACTCAGAACTGGCCTGAACTACCTCGAGTTACCCCTGCACATTGACTCAGAACTGGCTTCAGCTACCTCACATCGTTACCCCTGCACATTGACTCAGAACTGGCCTGAACTACCTCGTACCCCTGCACATTGACTCAGAACTGGCTTCAGCTGGTACCTGGTACCCCCCTGCACATTGACTCAGAACTGGCCTGAACTACCTCGTACCCCTGCACATTGACTCAGAACTGGCCTGAACTACCTCGTACCCCTGCACATTGACTCAGAACTGGCTTCAGCTACCTCGTACCCCTGCACATCGAGTTACTGGTACTGGTACCCCGTGCCCCTGCACATTGACTCAGAACTGGCTTCAGCTACCTCGTACCCCTGCACATTGACTCAGAACTGGCTTCAGCTACCTCGTACCCCTGCACATTGACTCAGAACTGGCTTCAGCTACCTCGTGCCCCTGCACATCGAGTTACTGGCACTGGTACCCCGTGCCCCTGCACATCGAGTTACTGGTACTGGTACCTCGTGCCCCTGCACATTGACTCAGAACTGGCTTCAGCTACCTCGTACCCCTGCACATCGAGTTACTGGTACTGGTACCCCGTACCCCTGCACATCGAGTTACTGGTACTGGTACCTCGTACCCCTGCACATCGAGTTACTGGTACTGGTACCCCGTGCACATCGAGTTACTGGTACTGGTACCCCGTACCCCTGCACATCGAGTTACTGGTACTGGTACCCCGTGCCCCTGCACATCGAGTTACTGGTACTGGTACCCCGTACCCCTGCACATCGAGTTACTGGTACTGGTACCTCGTGCCCCTGCACATCGAGTTACTGGTACTGGTACCCCGTGCCCCTGCACATCGAGTTACTGGTACTGGTACCCCGTGCCCCTGCACATCGAGTTACTGGTACTGGTACCCCGTGCCCCTGCACATCGAGTTACTGGTACTGGTACCCCGTGCCCCTGCACATCGAGTTACTGGTACTGGTACCCCGTGCCCCTGCACATCGAGTTACTGGTACTGGTACCCCGTGCCCCTGCACATCGAGTTACTGGTACTGGTACCCCGTGCCCCTGCACATCGAGTTACTGGTACTGGTACCCCGTGCCCCTGCACATCGAGTTACTGGTACTGGTACCCCGTGCCCCTGCACATCGAGTTACTGGTACTGGTACCCCCCTGCACATCGCCCCTGCACATCGAGTTACTGGTACTGGTACCCCGTGCCCCTGCACATCGAGTTACTGGTACTGGTACCCCGTGCCCCTGCACATCGAGTTACTGGTACTGGTACCCCCCCTGTGCCCCTGCACATCGAGTTACTGGTACTGGTACCCCGTGCCCCTGCACATCGAGTTACTGGTACTGGTACCCCGTGCCCCTGCACATCGAGTTACTGGTACTGGTACCCCGTGCCCCTGCACATCGAGTTACTGGTACTGGTACCCCGTGCCCCTGCACATCGAGTTACTGGTACTGGTACATCGAGTTACTGGTACTGGTACCCCGTGCCCCTGCACATCGAGTTACTGGTACTGGTACCCCGTGCCCCTGCACATCGAGTTACTGGTACTGGTACCCCGTGCCCCTGCACATCGAGTTACTGGTACTGGTACCCCGTGCCCCTGCACATCGAGTTACTGGTACTGGTACCCCGTGCCCCTGCACATCGAGTTACTGGTACTGGTACCCCGTGCCCCTGCACATCGAGTTACTGGTACTGGTACCCCGTGCCCCTGCACATCGAGTTACTGGTACTGGTACCCCGTGCCCCTGCACATCGAGTTACTGGTACTGGTACCCCGTGCCCCTGCACATCGAGTTACTGGTACTGGTACCCCGTGCCCCTGCACATCGAGTTACTGGTACTGGTACCCCGTGCCCCTGCACATCGAGTTACTGGTACTGGTACCCCGTGCCCCTGCACATCGAGTTACTGGTACTGGTACATCGAGTTACTGGTACTGGTACCCCGTGCCCCTGCACATCGAGTTACTGGTACTGGTACCCCGTGCCCCTGCACATCGAGTTACTGGTACTGGTACCCCGTGCCCCCCTGCACATCGAGTTACTGGTACTGGTACCCCGTGCCCCTGCACATCGAGTTACTGGTACTGGTACCCCGTGCCCCTGCACATCGAGTTACTGGTACTGGTACCCCCCTGTGCCCCTGCACATCGAGTTACTGGTACTGGTACCCCGTGCCCCTGCACATCGAGTTACTGGTACTGGTACCCCGTGCCCCTGCACATCGAGTTACTGGTACTGGTACCCCGTGCCCCTGCACATCGAGTTACTGGTACTGGTACCCCGTGCCCCTGCACATCGAGTTACTGGTACTGGTACCCCGTGCCCCTGCACATCGAGTTACTGGTACTGGTACCCCGTGCCCCTGCACATCGAGTTACTGGTACTGGTACCCCGTGCCCCTGCACATCGAGTTACTGGTACTGGTACCCCGTGCCCCTGCACATCGAGTTACTGGTACTGGTACCCCGTGCCCCTGCACATCGAGTTACTGGTACTGGTACCCCGTGCCCCTGCACATCGAGTTACTGGTACTGGTACCCCGCCCCTGCACATCGAGTTACTGGTACTGGTACCCCGTGCACATCGAGTTACTGGTACTGGTACCCCGTGCCCCTGCACATCGAGTTACTGGTACTGGTACCCCGTGCCCCTGCACATCGAGTTACTGGTACTGGTACCCCGTGCCCCTGCACATCGAGTTACTGGTACTGGTACCCCGTGCCCCTGCACATCGAGTTACTGGTACCCCGTGCCCCTGCACATCGAGTTACTGGTACTGGTACCCCGTGCCCCTGCACATCGAGTTACTGGTACTGGTACCCCGTGCCCCTGCACATCGAGTTACTGGTACTGGTACCCCGTGCCCCTGCACATCGAGTTACTGGTACTGGTACCCCGTGCCCCTGCACATCGAGTTACTGGTACTGGTACCCCGTGCCCCTGCACATCGAGTTACTGGTACTGGTACCCCGTGCCCCTGCACATCGAGTTACTGGTACTGGTACCCCGTGCCCCTGCACATCGAGTTACTGGTACTGGTACCCCGTGCCC
Source organism: Oncorhynchus gorbuscha (assembly GCF_021184085.1). Lineage (NCBI taxonomy): Eukaryota > Metazoa > Chordata > Actinopteri > Salmoniformes > Salmonidae > Oncorhynchus > Oncorhynchus gorbuscha. The sequence goes on from NC_060181.1 coordinate 7,688,691, forward strand.
CTGCACATCGAGTTACTGGTACTGGTACCCCGTGCCCCTGCACATCGAGTTACTGGTACTGGTACCCCGTGCCCCTGCACATCGAGTTACTGGTACTGGTACCCCGTGCCCCTGCACATCGAGTTACTGGTACTGGTACCCCGTGCCCCTGCACATCGAGTTACTGGTACTGGTACCCCGTGCCCCTGCACATCGAGTTACTGGTACTGGTACCTCGTGCCCCTGCACATCGAGTTACTGTTACTGGTACCCCGTGCCCCTGCACATCGAGTTACTGGTACCTCGTACCCCTGCACATCGAGTTACTGGTACTGGTACCCCGTGCCCCTGCACATCGAGTTACTGGTACTGGTACCCCGTGCCCCTGCACATCGAGTTACTGGTACTGGTACCCCGTGCCCCTGCACATCGAGTTACTGGTACTGGTACCCCGTGCCCCTGCACATCGAGTTACTGGTACTGGTACCCCGTGCCCCTGCACATCGAGTTACTGGTACTGGTACCCGTGCCCCTGCACATCGAGTTACTGGTACTGGTACCCCGTGCCCCTGCACATCGAGTTACTGGTACTGGTACCCCGTGCCCCTGCACATCGAGTTACTGGTACTGGTACCCCGTGCCCCTGCACATCGACTTACTGGTACTGGTACCCCGTGCCCCTGCACATCGAGTTACTGGTACTGGTACCCCGTGCCCCTGCACATCGAGTTACTGGTACTGGTACCCCGTGCCCCTGCACATCGAGTTACTGGTACTGGTACCCCGTGCCCCTGCACATCGAGTTACTGGTACTGGTACCCCGTGCCCCTGCACATCGAGTTACTGGTACTGGTACCCCGTGCCCCTGCACATCGAGTTACTGGTACTGGTACCCCGTGCCCCCTGCACATCGAGTTACTGGTACTGGTACCCCGTGCCCCTGCACATCGAGTTACTGGTACTGGTACCCCGTGCCCCTGCACATCGAGTTACTGGTACTGGTACCCCGTGCCCCTGCACATCGAGTTACTGGTACTGGTACCCCGTGCCCCTGCACATCGAGTTACTGGTACTGGTACCCCGTGCCCCTGCACATCGAGTTACTGGTACTGGTACCCCGTGCCCCTGCACATCGAGTTACTGGTACTGGTACCCCGTGCCCCTGCACATCGAGTTACTGGTACTGGTACCCCGTGCCCCTGCACATCGAGTTACTGGTACTGGTACCCCGTGCCCCTGCACATCGAGTTACTGGTACTGGTACCCCGTGCCCCTGCACATCGAGTTACTGGTACTGGTACCCCGTGCCCCTGCACATCGAGTTACTGGTACTGGTACCCCGTGCCCCTGCACATCGAGTTACTGGTACTGGTACCCCGTGCCCCTACTGGTACTGGTACCCCGTGCCCCTGCACATCGAGAGTTACTGGTACTGGTACCCCGTGCCCCTGCACATCGAGTTACTGGTACTGGTACCCCGTGCCCCTGCACATCGAGTTACTGGTACTGGTACCCCGTGCCCCTGCACATCGAGTTACTGGTACTGGTACCCCGTGCCCCTGCACATACTGGTACCCCGTGTGCACATACTTACTGGTACTGGTACCCCGTGCCCCTGCACATCGAGTTACTGGTACTGGTACCCCGTGCCCCTGCACATCGAGTTACTGGTACTGGTACCCCGTGCCCCTGCACATCGAGTTACTGGTACTGGTACCCCGTGCCCCTGCACATCGAGTTACTGGTACTGGTACCCCGTGCCCCTGCACATCGAGTTACTGGTACTGGTACCCCGTGCCCCTGCACATCGAGTTACTGGTACTGGTACCCCGTGCCCCTGCACATCGAGTTACTGGTACTGGTACCCCGTGCCCCTGCACATCGAGTTACTGGTACTGGTACCCGTGCACATCGAGCACATCGAGTTACTGGTACTGGTACCCCGTGCCCCTGCACATCGAGTTACTGGTACTGGTACCCCGTGCACATCGAGTTACCTGGTACCTGCACATCGAGTTACTGGTACTGGTACCCCGTGCCCCTGCACATCGAGTTACTGGTACTGGTACCCCGTGCCCCTGCACATCGAGTTACTGGTACTGGTACCCCGTGCCCCTGCACATCGAGTTACTGGTACTGGTACCCCGTACCCCTGCACATCGAGTTACTGGTACTGGTACCCCGTGCACCCCGGTACTGGTACCCTGCACATCGAGTTACTGGTACTGGTACCCCGTGCCCCTGCACATATAGTTACTGGTACTGGTACCCTGGTGCCCCTGCACATCGAGTTACTGGTACTGGTACCCCGTGCCCCTGCACATATAGTTACTGGTACTGGTACCCCGTGCCCCTGCACATAGTTACTGGTACTGGTACCCCGTGCCCCTGCACATAGTTACTGGTACTGGTACCTCGTACCCCTGCATATAGTTACTGGTACTGGTACCCCGTACCCCTGCACATATAGTTACTGGTACTGGTACCCCGTGCCCCTGCACATCGAGTTACTGGTACTGGTACCCCGTGCCCCTGCAGTTACTGGTAGTTACTGGTACTGGTACCCCGTACCCCTGCACATCGAGTTACTGGTACTGGTACCCCGTACCCCTGCACATCGAGTTACTGGTACTGGTACTGGTACCCCGTACCCCTGCACATATAGTTACTGGTACTGGTACCCCGTGCATATAGTTACAGGTACTGGTACTGGTACCCCGTGCCCCTGCACATAGTTACTGGTACTGGTACCCCGTGCCCCTGCACATAGTTACTGGTACTGGTACCCCGTGCATATAGTTACTGGTACTGGTACCCCGTGTTACCTGGTACCCCCTGCATATAGTTACTGGTACTGGTACCCCGTGCCCCTGCACATATAGTTACTGGTACTGGTACCCCGTGCCCCTGCACATAGTTACTGGTACTGGTACCCCGTGCATATAGTTACCCCGTGGTACTGGTACTGGTACCCGTGCATATAGTTACTGGTACTGGTACCCCGTGCATATAGTTACTGGTACTGGTACCCCGTACCCCTGCACATATAGTTACTGGTACTGGTACCCCGTGCATATAGTTACTGGTACTGGTACCCCGTGCATATAGTTACTGGTACTGGTACCCCGTGCATATAGTTACTGGTACTGGTACCCCGTGCATATAGTTACTGGTACTGGTACCCCGTGCCCCTGCACATATAGTTACTGGTACTGGTACCCCGTGCATATAGTTACTGGTACTGGTACCCCGTGCATATAGTTACTGGTACTGGTACCCCGTGCATATAGTTACTGGTACTGGTACCCCGTGCATATAGTTACTGGTACTGGTACCCCGTGCATATAGTTACTGGTACTGGTACCCGTGCATATAGTTACTGGTACTGGTACCCCGTGCATATAGTTACTGGTACTGGTACCCCGTGCATATAGTTACTGGTACTGGTACCCCGTGCATATAGTTACTGGTACTGGTACCCCGTGCATATAGTTACTGGTACTGGTACCCCGTGCATATAGTTACTGGTACTGGTACCCCGTGCATATAGTTACTGGTACTGGTACCCATATAGTTACTGGTACTGGTACCCCGCATATAGTTACTGGTACTGGTACCCCGTGCATATAGTTACTGGTACTGGTACCCCGTACCCTGCACATATAGTTACTGGTACTGGTACCCCGTGCATATAGTTACTGGTACTGCATATAGTTACTGGTACTGGTACCCGTGCATATAGTTACTGGTACTGGTACCCCGTGCATATAGTTACTGGTACTGGTACCCCGTGCATATAGTTACTGGTACTGGTACCCCGTGCATATAGTTACTGGTACTGGTACCCCGTGCATATAGTTACTGGTACTGGTACCCCGTGCATATAGTTACTGGTACTGGTACCCCGTGCATATAGTTACTGGTACTGGTACCCCGTGCATATAGTTACTGGTACTGGTACCCCGTGCATATAGTTACTGGTACTGGTACCCCGTGCATATAGTTACTGGTACTGGTACCCCGTGCATATAGTTACTGGTACTGGTACCCCGTGCCCCTGCACATCGAGTTACTGGTACTGGTACCCCGTGCCCCTGCACAGCGAGTTACTGGTACTGGTACCTCGTGCATATAGTTACTGGTACTGGTACCCCGTGCATATAGTTACTGGTACTGGTACCCCGTGCATATAGTTACTGGTACTGGTACCCCGTGCATATAGTTACTGGTACTGGTACCTCGTGCATATAGTTACTGGTACTGGTACCCCGTGCATATAGTTACTGGTACTGGTACCTCGTGCATATAGTTACTGGTACTGGTACCCCGTGCATATAGTTACTGGTACTGGTACCCCGTGCCCCTGCACATATTGAGTTACTGGTACTGGTACCCCGTGCATATAGTTACTGGTACTGGTACCCCGTGCATATAGTTACTGGTACTGGTACCCCGTGCATATAGTTACTGGTACTGGTACCCCGTGCATATAGTTACTGGTACTGGTACCCCGTGCATATAGTTACTGGTACTGGTACCCCTGCATATAGTTACTGGTACTGGTACCCCGTGCATATAGTTACTGGTACTGGTACCCCGTGCATATAGTTACTGGTACTGGTACTAGTACCCCGTGCATATAGTTACTGGTACTGGTACCCCGTGCATATAGTTACTGGTACTGGTACCCCGTGCATATAGTTACTGGTACTGGTACCCCGTGCATATAGTTACTGGTACTGGTACCCCTGCACATCGAGTTACTGGTACTGGTACTGGTACCCCGTGCATATAGTTACTGGTACTGGTACCCCGTGCATATAGTTACTGGTACTGGTACCCCTGCATATAGTTACTGGTACTGGTACTGGTACCCCGTGCATATAGTTACTGGTACTGGTACCCCTGCACATATAGTTACTGGTTACTGGTACTGGTACTGGTACCCCGTGCATATAGTTACTGGTACTGGTACTGGTACTGGTACCCCGTGCATATAGCCAAGTTCTCATTAGTCATGTATTTATTCCTCATGTTATTATTTTAAAATGTTTCTCTCTGCATTGTGTGAAGGGCCCATCAGTAAGCATTTCACTGTTTGTCTAAATCTGTTGTTGTGTGACAAATACAATTTGATGATTTGCGAAATCCTAAAATATCATGCAATTATAACATCTTATAAAATTGTTAGATATATATTTTTAATACAGACTAACAAAAATAAATGACTGAACATTTACACATTTTCCAACGGATTTAGAAACATTTCTGGTCAAATCAAAGTGGAGGTGCAAAAAGCCCATTTTTCCTCCCTGTTTGTTTGTGTTCCGTTGCTCAAGATGGTTTTCTCATTTCAGTCACAGAGAGGAAGATGTTTCTGGGTAATAAACAAAGCTGTGCTGGTGGGTGGCAACATTAAAATATAAAACCCTGAAACAAAACATAGGCCGACAAAAAGATCACCTCGCCAAATATATTGTACTTTGACAACAAAACAAAACCGATGACTTATTGATTTAAATCGTTGTGCAACATCATGGGTAAGCTCTGGCCATTGTCTTTCAGCTCGATTTCTACTGGTGTGGGCGTTCAATCCCACCCTACAGCTATTCGCTCATGTTACACTATAGCCTGATGGATACTGAGAAAAAACGCAGGATATATTGTGATGAAAAAACACCGCAGGATGTGTGATATAACTGTTTTTAGTTGGCTTTATTTTCTTTTTGACTGCATTTTTTGGTTCATGGCTTAATAAAAACACAACATTATCTCTCAGAGGACTCTATATAAAGAGCTCGGTTTTGCTAGAACGTGCTAGAAAGTCATTGTATTCTGAATGTTCAAGAACATTACAATCAGCCGATCATTCCGGGACATCATTATCTGCTGTTCATTCTAGTACTTTATGATTAGCGGATCATTCTAGAACCTTATGATCAGTTGATCATTCTAAAACTTCATGATAAGCTGATCATTCCGGGACATCATTATCTGCTTATCATTCTAGAACTTTATGATTAGCGGATCATTCTAGAACCTTATGATCAGTTGATCATTCTAAAACTTCATGATTAGCTGATCATTCCGGGACATCATTATCTGCTTTTCATTCTAGAACTTTATGATTAGAGGATCATTCTAGAACCTTATGATCAGCTGATCATTCTAAAACATCATAAAAACAACATCTCAATTCAATTCAAAGGGCTTCATATGCATGGGCAACACATGTTTACGTTGCTAAAGCAAGTGAAATAGATAAGAAGGGAAAGTGAATTAAAACAATCAGAAATTAACTTTACACAATACACTCACAAAAGTTATAGAGACATTTCAAATCTCATATTATGGCTATGTACAGTGTTATGATGTGCAAATAGGTGAAGTAGAAAAGGGAAATAAATAAACAGATATATATAGGTTGTATTTACAATGGTGTTTGTTCTCCACTGGTTGCCCTTTTCTGGTGGCAACAGGTCACACATGTTGCTGCTGTGATGGCACACTGTGGAATTTCACCTAATAGGTAAGGGAGTTCATCAATATTGGATTTGATTTCAAATTATTTATGGTATTCAGCCACTGTGTTTAGGGACAAATAACATTTACGTTTACTCAGCTTTTTGGGTTAATTCTTTCCAATTTGTGAAGTAGTTCTCTTTTTGTTTTCTCATAATTTGGTTGGGTGTAATTATGTTGATGTCCTGGGGCTCTGTGGGGTGTGTTTGTGAACAGAGCCCCAGGACCAGCTTGCTTAGGGGCTCTTCTTCAGGTTCATCTCTCTGTAGATGATGGCTTTGTTATGGAAGGTTTGAATTGCTCTTTTCCAGAAAATGGGTCATTAGTGGGAATTGTCCTAATTCTGCTCTGCATGCATTATTTGGTGTTTTACACTGTAGATAGAGGATGTTTTTGCAGAATTCTGCATTCAGGCTCAATGTCATGTTTGTCCCATTGTTTTTGTTCTTGGTTGGTCAGTGGACCTCAGTCCTACAACTGATTCAAGTATTTTTTGCCAGATTCTAATTTGGATGTTGAATAGTATAAGTTCTATTCAAATGCCCTTCTTGTATTGTATCTCAGATCACAGCTGTGTGGAAATGAACTGTATCCCTCCCTCTCTCTCTCCCTCTCTCTCTCTCGCTCCCTCTATCCCTCTCTCTATCTGCCTATCTCTCTCTCTCTCGCTCCCTCTATCCCTCTCTCCCTCTATCTGCCTATCTCTCTCTCTCTCACTCCCTCTATCCCTCTATCTGCCTATCTCCCTCTCTCTCTCTCGCTCCCTCTATCTATCCCTCTCTCCCTCTCTCTGCCTATCCCCCCTCTCTGCCTCACACACACACACACACACACACACACACACACACACACACACACACACACACACACACACACACACACACACACACACACACACACACACACACACACACACACACACACACACACACACACACACACACACACACACACACATTTAATCCCTCTAACCCCTCATTCTGTGTGATGTGTGTTTTTTAGCCAATGGGCTACAGCCCAAAACTGCGGGGCCAGCTGGGTACCAAACACACAAAAACTAACGCTCCTTGTTTGCCAGCCTTTTTCCAGTACTCTGATGGTTGGTATAGGGGTCACTTCCCGGTCTCTAATGGTTAGTATAGTGGTCTGTATTGGAGTCACGTCCCGGTCTCTAATGGTTAGTATAGTGGTCACGCCCCAGTCTCTGTCGGTTGGTATTGGGGTCACATCCCAGGTCTCTGATGGTCTGTATTGGGGTCACGTCCCAGTCTCTAATGGTTGGTATTGGGGTCACATCCCAGTCTCTAATGGTTAGTATCCAGTGGTCACATCCCAGTCTCTGATGGTCTCTGTCTCTGATGTTGGTATTGGGGTCACATCCCAGGTCTCTGATGGTCTGTATTGGGGTCACGTCCCAGTCTCTAATGGTTGGTATTGGGGTCACATCCCAGTCTCTAATGGTTGGTATTGGGGTAACATCCAAGTCTCAAATGGTTGGTATTGGGACACATCCCAGTCTCTGATGGTTGGTATTGGGGTCACATCCCCGGTCTCTGATGGTTGGTATTGGGGTCACATCCCCGGTATCTGATGGTTGGTATTGAGTTCACATCCCAGTCTCTGAATGTTGGTATTGGGGTAACATCCCAGTCTCTGTTGGTTGGTTTTGGGGTAACATCCAAGTCTCTAATGGTTGGTATTGGGACACATCCCAGTCTCTGATGGTTGGTATTGGTGTCACATCCCAGTCTCTGATGGTTGGTATTGGGACACATCCCAGTCTCTGATGGTTAGTATTGGGGTCACATCCCCGGTCTCTGACGGTTGGTATTGGGGTAGCAACCCCAGTCTCTGATACCCCTAGAGTCTGCGAGAGCGGGGGCGGAAGATGACTCATCGGCTGACAACATGGTAACGACTGGACTGGAAACGACTACGAGTAATGAGAGCACAGCACAAGAGAACACCACAGCAACTGTCACAAGTTCTGCTGCAACAGTGGGCCATAAACAGATGCAGGTATGTGTCTGTGGTTGGAGGAAAGTTACATCACACCATGGGTTGAGGATCCACCAGGGGAAGAAGGGGTGTTTGGGTAAAGAGAGACAGAGAACTCGCATTGATTACTTTCTGCGAAAGCGATCAAATCAGTCGAATGAAGCACAGCAACTGGACGCAAACCATAGTTTGCAGTGCATCAGTACCACTGTCATGGAGGACGTAAACTCAAGCACCGAAGTAGCAACTGAGGTGGAACCAACAACAGGAGTGGAACTCACCCAGCCTCCCAGACCTGCAGTCGAGAGGAGACTACCAGGGCACAGACCGTATGTGAAGTGGCCTGGCGCCAGTGACAAGAAGTTGTGGGAAACAGTGAATACTGACCTTACCTTGACCCTCGAGAAACTTCGAGGCACAGTGGAGAAGAAGTTGGAGAGGATGGGGGACATCATCTATGAGTACGGGACAGAAAGATTTGGAGTGGAAGAGGCAAAAGGCGGGAGAAAGGTTCCAACCCCACCAGTTTCCAGAAGGCAACAAGAAATCAAGCGCCTCGTTCAAGAAAGGCGGCAGCTTAAGAAACAGTGGAAGAAGGCCTCGGAAGTGGAAAAGGAGGGCATAGAGGCACTTCAAGCTGACATCAAAACCCGGTTGGCATCCCTCCGTAGAGCAGAGAACCTACGGAAACGCAGAAGGAAAAAAGAACAAACTAGAACTCGATTCTATAAAGATCCCTTCAAGTTCCTTAAAAGTCTCTTCACAAAAGAAAAAAGTGGAGCTCTAAAAACAACAAAGAAAGACCTAGAGGAGCACCTGAGAATAACAAACGTTGACTCAAAGCGACATGAACATCTGGCCATCCCATCAGATATCCCACCCATTGAACCCCCGGAACATCATATTGAGACCAGCCCTCCGACATGGAAAGAGGTGGAAGACACAGTTCGACGGGCAAGAACAGCATCAGGCCCGGGGCCAAATGGAGTCCCGTACAAAGTGTATAAGAACACACCAGACGTCCTGAGGTTCCTCTGGAGGCTTATGAGAACAGCTTGGCAGAAGAAGATAATACCCAAAGTGTGGCGTAGGGCAGGTGGGGTCCTGATCCCTAAGGAGAAGGATGCAGTGAACATCAGCCAATTCCGCCCAATCTCCTTACTGAATGTCGAGGGAAAAATCTTCTTTAGGGTCATTGCCCAGAGAATGGCCGAGTACCTACAAAGGAATACGTACGTCGATGCATCTGTACAGAAGGCAGGAATATCAGGGTTCTCTGGCTGCTTGGAACATTCCAGCATGATCTGGCATCAGATCCAAATGGCCAAGGTGGAGAAAAGGGACCTCCATGTAGTCTTCCTCGACCTCGCCAATGCATTTGGCTCTGTGCCCCATGAACTCCTGTGGTCTGCCTTCAGATTTTTCCACATACCGGACACCATCACAAACCTGGTGAAGTCGTACTTCCAGGATCTGCAGTTCTGCTTCACCACCTCAGAGTTCACCACCTCATGGCAGTGCCTGAATGTAGGTATAATGGCGGGATGTACCATTTCTCCGTTGGCATTCACAATGGCAATGGAGGTTATCATCAGATCCTCAAAATGGGTTGCTGGTGGACAGCGAGTCGACTCTGGTTTCCGCCTCCCTCCACTCAGAGCCTACATGGACGACATTACAACATTGACCACCACTGTCCCATGCACCAGGAGACTGCTCAGAAAACTTGAGGAGAACATCAGCTGGGCCCGTATTGTCATGTTTTGTCATTAATTATCATGTCTTGTCCCTGTGCTTCCCCTTCTATTCGTTTCCCTCTGCTGGTCTTATTAGGTTCTTTCCCTCTTTCTATCCCTCTCTCTCCCCCTCCCTCTCTCACTCTCTCGCTCTCTCTTCTCTCTATCGTTCCGTTCCTGCTCCCAGCTGTTCCTATTCCCCTAATCAATCATTTAGTCTTCCCACACCTGTTCCCGATCCTTTTCCCTGATTAGAGTCCCTATTTCTCTCCTTGTTTTCCGTTCCTGCCCCGTCGGATCCTTATCTATAATTCACCGTGCTGTGTCTATGTTTTGCCCTGTCGTGTCGTGTTTCCCTCAGATGCTGCGTGGTGAGCAGGTGTCTGAGTCTGCTAGGTTCAAGTGCCTTCCCGAGGCAACCTGCAGTTCTCGATCAAGTCTCCAGTCTGTTCTCGTCTTTACGAGTAGTATTATGCTTTTTGTTTTGTAAAGTTTCTTACTGGATTAAAGACTCTGTTTTCGCCAAGTCGCTTTTGGGTCCTCATTCACCTGCATAACACGTATGAAGATTAAACCATCCAAGTCACGCAGCATCTCGATTGTGAAGGGAGTACTCTCTGACCTGAAATTCTTCATCGGAGATGACCAAATCCCAACAGTGTCTGAGCAGCCGGTAAAAAGCCTTGGAAGGTGGTTTGATGCAAGCCTGAAGGACAAAGACCAGGTGCAACAGCTGCGCAAAGACATCAGTAGTAGCCTACAGTCCATCGACAACACCCAGCTACCTGGAAAGTTAAAGGCCTGGTGTCTGCAGTTTGGTCTCCTACCCCGGGTGTTGTGGCCCTTAGCACTGTATGAGGTTCCAATCTCAACAGTGGAGAAGATGGAAAGAGGAGTCACAGGCTACTTAAAGAAGTGGCTTGGAGTTCCACGATGCCTTACCACCATAGGCCTCTATGGAGATGGTGTCCTCAAGCTGCCCCTCACCAGTCTAACAGAGGAATTCAAGTGTGCAAAAACCAGGCTCCAAATGACACTGAATGAATCTCGAGACCCAGTGGTGAGCAACAACGCGCCGACCTTGGCAACTGGGCGCAAATGGAGGCCAGGAAAAGCAGTCCAGGAGGCAACAGCAGCCCTCAGACATGCTGACATTGTGGGTCATGTTCAGCAAGGGAGAGGAGGCCTTGGGCTAACTAGCCGTGCTGCTTGGAGTAAGGCCACTGCACCAGAGCGGCGGAAGATGGTAGTGCAGGAAGTACGCCATCAGGAGGAGGCTGCAAGGTGGGCCAAGGCAGTCTCTCTTGCCAAACAGGGACAGTGGACTCGATGGGACAGTGTGGAGAAGAGGAAGATCAGCTGGAAGGATCTGTGGGCCATGGAAGCGAGGCGGTTGAGCTTTTCCATCAGAGCAACATATGACGTCCTTCCAACACCAGTTAATCTTCACCAATGGTATGGTGAAGATCCGGACTGTGCCCTCTGTTCCATGCCAGCCAACCTCAGGCACATTCTCACAGGCTGTAAAACAAGCCTCGCCCAAGGACGCTACACTTGGCGTCACAACCAAGTCCTTAAAAACCTTGCGTCCGCCCTGGAGGACAAGCGAGCTGCCACCAACTCCCTACCACCCACAGCAGCATCACACTCCTTACGGACAAACTTTGTCCGCGAAGGGGCTAAACCACCGAAGAGCGGCTCTACGCCATTAGAGCGAGACCAGCTGCGCTTGGCCCGCGACTGGAAAATGCTAGCTGACATTGGCCGGCAACTTGTGTTTCCTCCGGAGATCGCAACCACCACCCTAAGACCTGACATGGTGCTCTGGTCCCGTTCACTCAATAAGGTCTTCATCATTGAGCTCACAGTACCCTGGGAAAACTCAGTAGATGAGGCTTATGAGCGAAAACATCTGCGCTATGCTGATCTAGCTGCCGAAGCACGGCATCATGGCTGGAACACAGAAGTCCGACCAGTGGAGGTGGGCTGCAGAGGTTTTGTGGCAACATCTACAACCAGACTGCTTAGAGACCTGGGAATTAAGGGCCAGAGCCAGCGTTCGGCAATCAAAGCTGTATCAGAGGCGGCAGAAGGCAGCAGTCAGTGGCTCTGGATGAAGAGGAAAGACCCCAGCTGGGCCCCGAAGTGAGAGGGCCAGGAGGTATGCGGTCAACAATGATTGACTCAGGGAGGAGGACGCCCCTGCCATGCATAGTCCCATGGGATGTTTGCTATCAACAACAAGGCAACTCCTATGACTAATTGGGAATGGGACGCAAGCGTAGGATTGATCACCCTGTCGCTGGCCGCCTTTGAGGAGGGTGTATAGTGTGAAAGGCCGAAACACCCTAGGAACCAAAGGTACACTACTGACGATGCGCTCCCCAAATTTCACCACGCTCACTGTTCATTAACTCTTGGAAGTGCTTGCACAAAGGATAGTAACATCTCATCCTGTGTTCTTGGAATCTGGGGTCGCAACCCCAGTCTCTGATGGTTGGTATTGGGGTAACAACCCCGGTCTCTTACGGTTGGTATTGGGGTAACATCCCCAGTCTCTGATGGTTGGTATTGGGGTAACATCCAAGTCTCTAATGGTTGGTATTGGGACACATCCCAGTCTCTGATGGTTGGTATTGGTGTCACATCCCAGTCTCTGATGGTTGGTATTGGGACACATCCCAGTCTCTGATGGTTAGTATTGGGGTCACATCCCCGGTCTCTGACGGTTGGTATTGGGGTAGCAACCCCAGTCTCTGATGGTTGGTATTGGGGTAACATCCCAGTCTCTGATGGTTGGTATTGGGGTAACATCCAAGTCTCAAATGGTTGGTATTGGGACACATCCCAGTCTCTGATGGTTGGTATTGGGGCAACATCCCCGGTCTCTGATGGTTGGGATTGGGGTCACATCCCCGGTCTCTCATGGCTAGTTTAGGGGTCATATCCCAGACTCTGATGGTTGGTATTGGGGTCACATCCCCGGTCTCTGATGGTTGGTATTGGTTTCACATCCCAGTCTCTGAATGTTGGTATTGGGGTAACATCCCCAGGCTCTGACGGTTGGTATTGGGGTCGCAACCCCAGTCTCTGATGGTTGGTATTGGGGTAACATCCCAGGTCTCTGATGGTTAATATAGGGATCACATCCCAGTCTCTGACGATTGGTATTGGGGTCACATCCCAAACTCGAATGGTTGGTATTGGGGTAACATCCCCGTCTCTGATGGTTGGTATTTGGGTAACATCCCAGTCTCTAATGGTTGGTATTGGGACACATCCCCCAGTCTCTGATGGTTGGTATTGGGGTCACATCCCCGGTCTCTCATGGTTAGTTTAGGGGCCACGTCCCAGACTCTGAATTTTGGTATTGGGTTAACATCCCAGTCTATGATGGTTGGTTTTGGGGTCGCAACCCCAGTCTCTGATGGTTGGTATTGGGGTAACATCCCCAGTCTCTGACGGTTGGTATTGGTGTAACATCCCAGTCTCTGATGGTTGGTATTGGGGTCACATCCCAGTCTCCAATGGTTGGTATTGGGACACATCCCAGTCTCTGATAGTTGGTATTGGGGTCACACACCAGTCTCTAATGGTTGGTATTGGGACACATCCCAGTCTCTGAAGGTTGGTATTTGGGCAACATCCCCGGTCTCTGATGGTTGGTATTGGGTTCACGTCCCAGTCTCTGAATGTTGGTATTGGGGTAACATCCCAGTCTCTGATGGTTGGTATTGGGTTCACATCCCAGTCTCTGAATGTTGGTATTGGGGTAACATCCCAGTCTCTGATGGTTGGTTTTGGGGTCACATCCCCGGTCTCTGATGGTTGGTATTGGGGTAACATCCCAGTCTCTGATGGTTGGTATTGGGTTTGCGTCCCCGGTCTCTGATGGTCGGTGTAAGTGACAATAAAACATTGTTATTATTGGTTCTTTGGTATTGGAGTTGCGTCTTATTCCGTGATACATGGAAAACTTTTAGGGGAGAGAGGAAATGACCATTTACTGGGCCTGATGAGAACATACTAGTAAATACACTGCTGCAGATGTTGATGTGTGATATTCGTATTGGGGTTGCGTCTCATTCTGCTGATGTTGATGTGTGATATTCGTATTGGGGTTGCGTCTCATTCTGCTGATGTTGATGTTGATGTGTGATACATCACATCTCTGAATAGGGCGGAGGGAAACTTTAGGTTGGAGTCGAGGGGAGGGTTGGTGGTTGTGTGTGGTGTGTGGTGTGTGTTGTGCGTGTGGGATGTGGTTTGTGTGTGTGGGGGGGTGTGTGTGTGGTGTGAGTTTGTGTGTGGTGTGTGTGTGGTGTGTGTGTTGTGTGTAGGGTGTGTGGGTTGTGGTTTGTGTGTGTGTGGGAGGTGTGTGTGGGGTGTGTTTGTGCATGGTGTTTGTGCGTGGTGTGTGTGTGGTGTGTGTGTTGTGTGTAGGGTGTGTGGGTTGTGGTTTGTGTGTGTGTGGGAGGTGTGTGTGGGGTGTGTTTGTGCATGGTGTTTGTGCGTGGTGTGTGTGTGGTGTGTGTGTTGTGTGTAGGGTGTGTGGGTTGTGGTTTGTGTGTGTGTGGGGGGTGTGTGTGGGGTGTGTGGTGTGTGTTTGTGCATGGTGTTTGTTCGTGGTGTGTGTGTGGTGTGTGTGTTGTGTGTAGGGTGTGTGGGTTGTGGTTTGTGTGTGTGTGGGGGGTGTGTGTGGGGTGTGTGGTGTGTGTTTGTGCATGGTGTTTGTGCGTGGTGTGTGTGTGGTGTGTGTGTTGTGTGTAGGGTGTGTGGGTTGTGGTTTGTGTGTGGGGTGTGTGGTGTGTGTTTGTGCATGGTGTTTGTTTGTGCGTGGTGTGTGTGTAGGGTGTGTATGTGTGTCTGTTTCCCGGAAACTGATACCTCCTTTCCTATTTTCACGTAATTTCTGTCTAATCACGATTCCACATACTTTATTACAAAGTGAAACTTCACAAAAACAACAAAGAATAAACGAACGTCCAGTACAGAGCACTTATACACTAACTGAAGACAGCACTTATACACTAACTGAAGACAGCACTTATACACTAACTGAAGACACAGCAGTTATACACTAACTGAAGACAGCACTTATACACTAACTGAAGACAGCACTTATACACTAACTGAAGACAGCACTTATACACTAACTGAAGACAGCACTTATACACTAACTGAAGACAGCACTTATACACTAACTGAAGACAGCACTTATACACTAACTGAAGACACAGCACTTATACACTAACTGAAGACAGCACTTATACACTAACTGAAGACAGCACTTATACACTAACTGAAGACAGCACTTATACACTAACTGAAGACAGCACTTATACACTAACTGAAGACAGCACTTATACACTAACTGAAGACAGCACTTATACACTAACTGAAGACAGAGCACTTATACACTAACTGAAGACAGCACTTATACACTAACTGAAGACAGCACTTATACACTAACTGAAGACAGCACTTATACACTAACTGAAGACAGCACTTATACACTAACTGAAGACAGCACTTATACACTAACTGAAGACAGCACTTATACACTAACTGAAGACAGAGCACTTATACACTAACTGAAGACATCACTTATACACTAACTGAAGACAGCACTTATACACTAACTGAAGACAGCACTTATACACTAACTGAAGACAGAGCACTTATACACTAACTGAAGACATCACTTATACACTAACTGAAGACAGAGCACTTATACACTAACTGAAGACAACACAACCCAGGACGGAAAAATGGACAACTAAAGTATGATCCCCAATTAGAGACAACGATAATCAGCTGCCTGTAATTGGAAACTATACAAATGCACCAACATAGAAATAACAATACTAGAACCCCCTGTCACGCTCTGACCTAATGCACCAACATAGAAATAACAATACTAGAACCCCCCCCCCCCTGTCACGCTCTGACCTAATGCACCAACATAGAAATAACAATACTAGAACCCCCCTGTCACGCTCTGACCTAATGCACCAACATAGAAATAACAATACTAGAACCCCCCCCTCCCCCTGTCACGCTCTGACCTAATGCACCAACATAGAAATAACAATACTAGAACCCCCCCCCCTGTCACGCTCTGACCTAATGCACCAACATAGAAATAACAATACTAGAACCCCCCCCCTAATGCACCAACATAGAAATAACAATACTAGAACCCCCCCTGTCACGCTCTGACCTAATGCACCAACATAGAAATAACAATACTAGAACCCCCTGTCACGCTCTGACCTAATGCACCAACATAGAAATAACAATACTAGAACCCCCCCCCCTGTCACGCTCTGACCTAATGCACCAACATAGAAATAACAATACTAGAACCCCCCTGTCACGCTCTGACCTAATGCACCAACATAGAAATAACAATACTAGAACCCCCCTGTCACGCTCTGACCTAATGCACCAACATAGAAATAACAATACTAGAACCCCCTGTCACGCTCTGACCTAATGCACCAACATAGAAATAACAATACTAGAACCCCCCCCTGTCACGCTCTGACCTAATGCACCAACATAGAAATAACAATACTAGAACCCCCCCCTGTCACGCTCTGACCTAATGCACCACAGAGAACCACAAGGGCTCTCTATGGTCAGGGTATGACAGGCGGAGAGTTAGGGAGTCTCTGCAGCGTGTAGATGGTGCATGTATCATTGCCAGAATGATCCAGCTTTGTTGCATTGCTCGACAAAAATACTCTCTTCCTGGTTTTTTTCAAGATACAAAAGGTAAATATCACCTAATGAACAACCACAAAACCAGTCTGGTGTTCAGCTTTCTAGGCTGTATTGACGTATACCTGAAAATGACATCTGATTGACGGAACCTGGAAATGACATCTCCTGCTTTAGATTGAACGGTCATATCTCAGTTATTGTTTTCACATCTACAAAAAAATAAGCTATTTTCTTTTCTTTCAGAGTAAGAGCTGATCCAGATTTAGATATTGCTGTCTGAGGAACAGGCTGTGGAAGCTTTATTTCTGGCAAAAGTGTCCATAATCAGAGGTAATTAAACTGTTCAGTGTTTTTTCCCTCGCTTCCTCTCTGCCTGTCTTGTTGTACATGGAACCTGTCTCACAGTTTGAAGGACGAAGGATACCTTGACCTGTGTTCCTACTTCGTCTGTGGGCAGGTCTGCAGCATTTCACAGAGAGTTGGAATAATCACCCTTTATGTCCAGAGGGGAACCTGACACCTCACCAGCTGTGGTATATCGGAATGCTCCAGACACCTGTGCAGCTGTGGCATATCGGAATGCTCCAGACACCTGTGCAGCTGTGGCATATCGGAATGCTCCAGACACCTGTGCAGGTGTGGCATATCGGAATGCTCCAGACATCTGTGCAGGTGTGGCATATCGGAATGCTCCAAACACCTGTGCAGCTGTGGCATAACGGAATGCTCCAGACACCTGTGCAGCTGTGGCATATCGGAATGCTCCAGACACCTGTGCAGGTGTGGCATATCGGAATGCTCCAGACACCTGTGCAGGTGTGGCATATCGGAATGCTCCAGACACCTGTGCAGCTGTGGCATATCGGAATGCTCCAGACACCTGTGCAGCTGTGGCATATCGGAATGCTCCAGACACCTGTGCAGGTGTGGCATATCGGAATGCTCCAGACATCTGTGCAGGTGTGGCATATCGGAATGCTCCAAACACCTGTGCAGCTGTGGCATAACGGAATGCTCCAGACACCTGTGCAGCTGTGGCATATCGGAATGCTCCAGACACCTGTGCAGGTGTGGCATATCGGAATGCTCCAGACACCTGTGCAGGTGTGGCATATCGGAATGCTCCAGACACCTGTGCAGCTGTGGCATAACGGAATGCTCCAGACACCTGTGCAGCTGTGGCATATCGGAATGCTCCAGACACCTGTGCAGCTGTGGTATATCGGAATGCTCCAGACACCTGTGCAGCTGTGGCATATCGGAATGCTCCAGACACCTGTGCAGCTGTGGCATAACGGAATGCTCCAGACACCTGTGCACATTTTGGTTTTTGTCTTAGCACTACACAGCTGATTCAAATGATCAAGTCATCATCAAGCTTCAAGTGGTATTTATGTCTACAATTGACATTATCTTCTATTGTTTGTCCTCGTGTGTCTGTTTTTCAGCATAAAGTACTCTGTAGCCACTTAGTGTGGACACCAGGTGAGACCACACACACACACAATAACAGTCTCTCTTCTTCACTTCATCCCTCTCCACCTTCTCCCTAAATCCTCTAGGTTACATCAGCTGTGTTGGTAAACTCCTCCCGCATCTGAACTGGCTGACAGAGAGGCCACAGTATGATCATAGGTGAGAGGTCACTTGGTCGGGTCAACAGGACATAGTATTAACCTTTTGCGTGTAGGGGGCAGTATTTTCGTTATGGCTAAAAAACGTACCCATTTGAAACTGCATATTTCCCAGCCCCAGAAGCTAGAATATGCAGATAATTGTCAGATTAGGATAGAAAACACTCAAACGTTTCCAAAACTGTTAAAATATTGTCTGTGAGTATAACAGAACTGATATTGCAGGCGAAAACTAGAGGAAAACCAATCAGGAAGTGCCTCTTATTTTGAAACCTCTCTGTTCCTATGCATGCCTGTCCTCCATTTAAAGGGATATCAACCAGATTCCTTTTTCTATGGCTTCCCTAAGGTGTCAACGGGCTTTAGACATCGTTTCAGGCGTTCATTTTGAAAAATGAGCGAGAAAGATCACATTGCTAAGTAGATAGGTGGGGGCTCTCAGAGTGAGATTTGCGCAACAGAGTAAAGCGGCCATTGTTTCTCCCGGTCCTATTGAAAAACCTACACTCCCGGTTGATATATTATCGAATATATATTTTAAAAACAACCTGAGGATTGATTATAAAAAACGTTTGACATGTTTCTGTGGATATTATGGATATCATTTGGAATTTTGGTCTGCGTTGTCATGACCGCTCTTTCCTGTGGATTTCTGAACATAACGCGACAAACAAACTGAGTTATTTGGATATAAAAATAATCTTTATGGAACAAAAGGAATATTTGTTGTGTAACTAGGAGTCTTGTGAGTGACAATATCCGAAGATCATCAAAGGTAAATGATGAATTTGATTGCTTTTCTGATTTTCGTGACCTAGCTACTTAATGCTTAGTGTACATAATGTTTTGTTATGCTATTGATAAACTTACACAAACGCTTGGATTGCTTTCGCTGTAAAGCATAATTTCAAAATCTGAGATGACAGGTGGATTAACAAAAGGCTAAACTGTGTTTTGCAATATTGCACTTGTGATTTCATGAATATGAATATTTTTTAGTAATATTATTTGACTGTGGCGCTATGCTATTCAGCGGTTGCTGATGACAATTATCCCGCTTAAGGGATGGGTACTGTCAAGAAGTTAAAGAGATGCTTTACATTGAAATACAGATATAATGTAGTAGTCCCAGAGTTAATGATCCAAGGTCAGTTCTGCATTTCACCTCCTGATGATTATGATGACCGACAGTGTTAGAAAAAAACCCAAGGCTTAATCACACTCTCTATCCATCTGTCTCTCTTCTGCAGGTATGTTTTGATGTGAGAGAGGAAGCCAGTCACGTCATCGCTACCTCATGTTTCTAGTCTATGGCATAGTTACAATGTGTAATCATTGATGTCCCAGGACCAGTAAACACTGTTGAAGTGTATAATTGTAATACATACATGCAGACACAGCATCACTCAAAGACTAGAGTCTGATACTCCTGGTATTGGATAGGACTGAAAAAGAATGTCTCACAGAGATTCATACCTGAACCACACCTTTATTTGCCAAGGAAGATTACATGATCAGTGAATATATTAAATGTACAGTCTACAATGTGGGATCTTGCGTGTGGTAATAACTACAGTACATGTATACGTGCTTCCTTGGCACCATAAAGTTATTATATATTACTCTTTCCAGCTTCATTAATGCCATTCAGACTTGAAGTTGATACAACAACTATGATGTCGCTCTGGATAAGAGTGTCTGCTAAATGACTTAAATGTAAATGTAAATGTATGATAGCGGAGGTTCATAGATAGGTTCTGAACTAATATTCATACCAAACGTTTTAGGGTCCATACACAGATCAGCTACATACTGTAGCTAGCTACACATCCATAAGCATAGAGTTATTTTTTATCCTCCCCTACATAATAAGCAAGTAAATGGTTAGCTATGTTACTTCAGCTGCATTGCACGGCAAGGGCAAGCTTACACTATTGTACATTCAACTTGCAGTAAATGTTTTAGCTAGCTAGAATCTTTACATCCACTGTTTCCCAAGACGATAGCCTGGTTTGCTGGTTTTCTCAGGAGTCCCTGACACATTAAACAACACAAGTTACAATGTCATACTCATGTCATTACACCAAATCAAATCAAATGTACTTATAAAGCCCTTCGTACATCAGCTGATATCTCAAAGTGCTGTACAGAAACCCAGCCTAAAACCCCAAATAGCAAGCAGTGCAGGTGTAAAAGCACAGCTGGCTAGCGTTACTAATGTTAGCTGTAATATTTTGTCAGCCATCTTTGCTGAAGAAAGTCACCGGGGACAGATGGCCTCATATCAAATTCGTAATTGTAACCACTCAATATGATTGATCATATAAAAACCTTGGGCGCCAAATGCATAATGAGTGCTCTAACTCCCCCTTGTGGTGGTCTGGAGCAATGAAGCCGTGATGCTGGGTACCTCTAAGTCCCGTGCGCAACCTTTAAAGGGGGAACCAATGTAGGTTACCACTTCTTGTTCACCTATTGAAATTGAACTTCAGTTCATGAACATAAATTGCTAGCCAGCTACTTAACCCTGTTGACCAACGCTATAAGCAGCCAGCTAGCTTCATCTGGCTAGTAAGGCTGGTCCGGACTCGGTTATGTGTTGTGAAGCTAGCCACAATAAGGATTAGGGAGAAAAGTGGAATTTGCGCTATGCCTTCAAAATAAAAGTATGTAATTGACAGTGATGCAAATGAATACAAATAGTATAATTATGCCATACTTTTATTTTGAAGGCTAACTGCAAAGTCCACCATTGTGGCTAATCCTTATTTTGGCTAGCTTCACATAGATGGGTCCGACCACCATTATTCAAATAAGAACTGTCTCATAAATCTGAGTTGTTTTAGATGATGAAACCTAGCAATATAATTAGCTAGCTAACGATAGCTACTGAAATAGATTATGTCGTTTTACTATGTTTTTGGGGATGAACATTGTTTGCATCCATGCGCTAGCTAGCTTTTTTAAATGAAAATCACTGTAGGTGCGCGAGACAACTTTACCAGCATCATAGCATACAGCATCATAGCATACAGCATCATAGCATATGTATCAATGCATTGTTGTGACATATGAAATACGAGTGATAGTGTATTCAATGTGTAATAACTAAGTAAAAAATTAAGGAATGCATTATAATTTTTATCTGACATGCAGTCATATTCAGGTCCTGATTGGTCAACAAGCTTAATTCACACGTCAAATGGTATTAAATACTATATATTTTGACACGCACAGACCCAAACGGCGTTCCCGTTCCAAAGCAAAGACCCTAATGGCGTTTCATAGCAACGACCCCAAATGGCGTTCCAAAGCAACGACCCCAAACGGCGTAACAAAGACCCAAACGGCGTAATGGCGTTACATAGCAACGACCCCAAATGTCGTTCCAAAGCAACGACCCCAAACGGCATTCCATAGCAACGACCCCAAACGGCGTTCCTTAGCAAAGACCCAAATGGCGTTCCATAGAAATCCTGGTTGAGAATGAAACGACTGAACAACGAAACATCACAGCAAGTAAGTGAAATAAATAGGTTTTGATGTTTTACTGGTAATGGGGACATAATAACGTTTTGGTCAGTGTGGTGTGGTGGGTGTAACCTTTATTTAAATAGGCAAGTCATTTAAGAACAAATTCTTATTTACAATGACGGCCTACCCCGGCCAAACCCAGACGACGCTGGACCAATTGTGGGACTTCCAATCACGGCCGGATGTGAAACAGCCTGGATTCAAACCAGGGACGGTAGTGATGCCTCAGAGACAATCTATAGCGAGAGTGGGAGATAGGGAAGGGGGAGAGAGAGAGTCAGCAGTGGAGATTGTCATAAGCATCAAGTCCCTCGGGGTGCCCATCACTGAGGACCTGATGGTCTGCTCACACAGACAGTGTCTTGAAGAGGGTGTCACAGTACCTGTTCAACCTCTGAAGGCTTAAGAAGTTCAGCTTGGCCCCTACGACCCTCACAAACCTTTACAGATGCTCCCATTGAGAGCATCCTGTCGGGCTGTATCCTCGTCTGGTACGCCAACTGCACCGTCCGTAACCACAGGGCTCTCCAGAAGGTGCTGTGGTCAGTCTAATAAATCACTGGGGGCACACTGCCTGCCCTACAGGACATCTACAGCACCCAGTGTCACAGGAAGCCCAATATCATCAAGGACCTCAGCCACCCGAGCCACAGCCTGTTCTAGAATCAAATCAAATCACATTTATTTTTAGCCATTTTTACATCAGCATATGTCACAAAGTGCTTATACAGAAACGCAGCCTAAAACCCCAAACAGCAAGCAATGCAAATGTAGAAGCACAGTGGCTAGGAAAAACTCCCTAGAAAGGGAGAAACCTAGTGAAGTATCAGGCTCTGGAGGGTGGCCAGTCCTCTTCTAGCTGTGCCGGGTGAAAATTATAAGAATACATGGCCATTATGGCCAGAATGTTCATCAAGATGTTAAAAATGTTTATAGATGACCAACAGGGTCAAATAATAATCACAGTAGTCGTAGAGGGTGCAACAGGTCAGCACCTCTGGAGTAAATATCAGCTGGATTTTCATTGCCGAGCATTCAGAGGTCGAGATAGCAGGTGCGGTAGAGAGAGAGGGTCGAAAACATCAGGTCCCGGACAAGTTGACATGTTTGGTGAACAGGTTAAAATCCCATAGAACAGTTGAAACTGGATCAGCAGCACGACCAGGTGGACTGGGTACAGCCAGGAGTCATCATGCCAGGTAGTTCTGAGGCATGGTGTCAGGACCCGGTTACGAACCCGGGTCTCCAGAGTGAGAAACAGTCACTTAACCA
Organism: Oncorhynchus gorbuscha; assembly: GCF_021184085.1. NCBI lineage: Eukaryota > Metazoa > Chordata > Actinopteri > Salmoniformes > Salmonidae > Oncorhynchus > Oncorhynchus gorbuscha. Next base: position 7,712,095 of record NC_060181.1, read on the forward strand.
ACTGAGCCACGAATAGTCGGCAGAACCCAGAAGATGAGGCAGACACAGCACTACTTGAGACAGTGTATTTAATGAAGTAAAAAGTGAAGTTCTTCAGGAAAACATGTAACTCCACAACCTCAAAAGGAATTCCACAAGAACAAAGGTAATCCTCCAAGACAAAAAGGTAAATCCACAAGGTGGAAGGTATAGCACAAAAAGCCTCAAAAGATACTCAAAAACAAACAAACAAGAACAAAAAAACAGAATTCCACAAGAGAGTCCACCGGGATCAACAAGAGTTCACAGAGTACTAGGGCTGGGTGCTAACATACAAACACAGAGCAAAGAACTGAGGAAAACAAAGGGTTTAAATACAATCAGGGGAAACGAGGCACAGGTGCAAATAATAATGGGGATCAAGGGAAAACAAAAGGTCAAAAGGCACAATGGGGGCATCTAGTGACCAAAAACCGGAACAACCCTGGCCAAATCCTGACACATGGTCCTAGGGCTTAGGTCCTCCGAGATAGAGAGAGAGAATTAGGGAGAGAGAGAGGTGGGAGAATTAGAGGGAGGATACTTTAGTTCACCAAGGGCACCAGTAAAAGACAAGAGAATTTCACCAGATAGGACAGACTGACCCTAGCCCCCTGTTACATAGACTATTGCAGCATTGATACCGGAGGCTGAGACAGGGGAGGTCGGGGAACACGATGGCCGCATGCAATGATACCCCTGGACAGGGAAATCCAGACAGGATATCATCAGACCACCGACTTACTACCATGAGACAAGGCTGAGTATAGCCCACAAAGATCTCCTCCACCGCACGAGCCCAAGGAGGCACACAACTGGACAGGAAGATCTCTTCAATGACTCAACCTACTCAAGTCGGGTACAACGAAAAAAGCCTGGCACGGCATGATGCACCACTCATAGGGACGGCATGGAAGAGCACTGGTAAGCAGAGAGTCAGGCCCTGTAATAGGGTCCCAGTGGAGAGAAGGGAGCCAGGCAGAGACAATAGAAGAATGTGCAAAGTAGAAATAAAAATAATGGGGTGCAAAGGATCAAAATAAATACATTAATTAAATACAGTTGGGAAAGAGGTAGTTGATTGGGCTAAATTATAGGTGGGCTATGTACAGGTGCAGTAATCTGTGAGCTGCTCTGACATTTGGTGCTTAAAGCTAGTGAGGGAAATAAGTGTTTCCAGTTTCAGAGATTTTTGTAGTTCGTTCCAGTCATTGGCAGCAGAGAACTGGAAGGAGAGGCGGCCAAAGAATGAATTGGTTTTGGGGGTGACTAGAGAGATATACCTGTTGGAGCGTGTGCTACAGGTGGGAGATGCTATGGTGACCAGCGAGCTGAGATAAGTGGGGACTTTACCTAGCAGGGTCTTGTAGATGACATGGAGCCAGTGGGTTTGGCGACAAGTATGAAGCGAGGGCCAGCCAACGAGAGCGTACAGGTCGCAATGGTGGGTAGTATATGGGGCTTTGGTGACAAAACGTATTGCACTGTGATAGACTGCATCCAATTTGTTGAGTAGGGTATTGGAGGCTATTTTGTAAATGACATCACCAAAGTCGAGGATTGGTAGGATGGTCAGTTTTACAAGGGTATGCTTGGCAAATCAAATCAAATCAAATTGTATTTGTCACATACACATGGTTAGCAGATGTTAATGCAAGTGTAGCGAAATGCTTGTGCTTCTAGTTCCGACAATGCAGTGATAACCAACAAGTAATCTAACTAACAATTCCAAAACTACTGTCTTATACACAGTGTAAGGGGATAAATAATATGTACATAAGGATATATGAATGAGTGATGGTACAGAGCAGCATACAGTAGATGGTATCGAGTACAGTATATACATATGAGATGAGTATGTAGACAAAGTAAGCAAAGTGGCATAGTTAAAGTGGCTAGTGATACATGTATTACATAAGGATGCAGTCGATGATGTAGAGTACAGTATATACGTATGCATATGAGATGAATAATGTAGGGTAAGTACATTATATAAGGTAGCATTGTTTAAAGTGGCTAGTGATATATCTACATAATTTCCCATCAATTCCCATTATTAAAGTGGCTGGAGTTGGGTCAGTGTCAATGACAGTGTGTTGGCAGCAGCCACTCAATGTTAGTGGTGGCTGTTTAACAGTCTGATGGCCTTGAGATAGAAGCTGTTTTTCAGTCTCTCGGTCCCAGCTTTGATGCACCTGTACTGACCTCGCCTTCTGGATGATAGCGGGGTGAACAGGCAGTGGTTCGGGTGGTTGATGTCCTTGATGATCTTTATGGCCTCCCTGTAACATCGGGTGGTGTAGGTGTCCTGGAGGGCAGATAGTTTGCCCCCGGTGATGCGTTGTGCAGACCTCACTACCCTCTGGAGAGCCTTACGGTTGAGGGCGGAGCAGTTGCCGTACCAGGTTGGTGATACAGCCCGCCAGGATGCTCTCGATTGTGCATCTGTAGAAGTTTGTGAGTGCTTTTGGTGACAAGCCAAATTTATTCAGCCTCCTGAGGTTGAAGAGGCGCTGCTGCGCCTTCTTCACGACGCTGTCAGTGTGAGTGGACCAATTCAGTTTGTCTGTGATGTGTATGCCGAGGAACTTAAAACTTGCTACCCTCTCCACTACTGTTCCATCGATGTGGATAGGGGGGTGTTCCCTCTGCTGTTTCCTGAAGTCCACAATCATCTCCTTAGTTTTGTTGACGTTGAGTGTGAGGTTATTTTCCTGACACCACACTCCGAGGGCCCTCACCTCCTCCCTGTAGGCCGTCTCGTCGTTGTTGGTAATCAAGCCTACCACTGTTGTGTCGTCCGCAAACTTGATGATTGAGTTGGAGGCGTGCGTGGCCATGCAGTCGTGGGTGAACAGGGAGTACAGGAGAGTGCTCAGAACGCACCATGGTGGGGCAGCATGAGTGAAGGATGCTTTGTTGCGAAATGGGAAGCCAATTTTAGATTTAACTTTGGATTGGAGATGTTTAATATGGGTCTGTAAGGAGAGTATACAGTCTAACCAGACACCTAAGTATTTGTAGTTGTCCACGTATTCTAAGTCAGAGCCATCCAAAGTAGTGATGGCAGGCGGGTAGGTGCAGGTAGCGATCGGTTGAAGAGCATGCATTTAGTTTTACTTGTATTTAAGAGCAATTGGAGGCCACGGAAGGAGAGTTGTATGGCATTGAAGCTTGCCTGGAGGGTTGTTAACACGGTGTCCAAAGAAGGGCCGGAAGTATACAGAATGGTGTCGTCTGCGTAGAGGTGGATCAGAGACTCACCAGCAGCAAGAGCGACCTCATTGATGTATACAAAGAAGAGAGTTGGTCCAAGAATTGAACCCTGTGGCACCCCCATAGAGACTGCCAGAGGTCCGGACAGCAGACCCTCCGATTTGACACACTGAACTCTATCAGAGAAGTAGTTGGTGAACCAGGCGAGGCAGTCATTTGAGAAACCAAGGCTGTCGAGTCTGCCGATGAGGATGTGGTGATTGACAGAGTCAAAAGCCTTGGCCAGATCAATGAATACAGCTGCACAGTAATGTTTCTTATCGATGGCGGTTAAGATATCGTTTAGGACCTTGAGCGTGGCTGAGGTGCACCCATGACCAGCTCTGAAACCAGATTGCATAGCAGAGAAGGTATGGTGAGATTTGAAATGGTCGGTAATCTGTTTGTTGACTTGGCTTTCGAAGACCTTAGAAAGGCATGGTAGGATAGATATAGGTCTGTAGCAGTTTGGGTCAAGAGTGTCGCCCCCTTTGAAGAGGGGGATGACCGCAGCTGGAGGATGTTGCAGGCAGCAGAACGTTCTCCACAGCGTTTCCAGACTCTGTCAGGTCTGTCACGTGCTCAGTGTGAACCTGCTTTCATCTGTGAAGAGCACAGGGTGCCAGTGGCGAATTTGCCAATCTTGGTGTTCTCTGGCAAATGCCAAACGTCCTGCACGGTGTTGGGCTGTAAGCACAACCCCCACCTGTGGACGTCGGACCCTCATACCACCCTCATGGAGTCTGTTTCTGACCGTTTGAGAAGACACATGCACATTTGTGGCTTGCTGGAGGTCATTTTGCAGGGCTCTGGCAGTGCTCCTCCTGCTCCTCCTTGCAAAAAGGTGGAGGTAGCGGTCCTGCTGCTGGGTTGTTGCCCTCCTACGGCCTCCTCCACGTCTCCTGATGTACTGGCGTGTCTCCTGGTAGCGCCTCCATGCTCTGGACACTACGCTGACAGACACAGCAAACCTTCTTGCCACAGCTCGCATTGATGTCCAATCCTGGATGAGCTGTAACACCTGAGCTACTTGTGTGGGTTGTAGGTTCTGTCTCATGCTACCACTAGAGTGAAAGCACCGCCAGCATTCAATAGTGACCAAAACATCAGCCAGGAAGCATAGGAACTGAGAAGTGGTCTGTGGTCCCCACCTGCAGAACCACTCCTTTATTGGGGGTGTCTTGCTAATTACCTATAATTTCCACCTGTTGTCTATTCCATTTGCACAACAGCATGTGAAATTTATTGTCAATCAGTGTTGCTTCCTAAGTGGACAGTTTGATTTCACAGAAGTGTGATTGACTTGGAGTTACATTGTGTTGTTTAAGTGTTCCTTTTATTTTTTTGAGCAGTGTATATATATTTTTAAAGCTGCTCTTTTTAATTTTTGTAATTTATTTTTATTTTATTTATTTCACCTTTATTTAACCAGGTAGGCTAGTTGAGAACAAGTTCTCATTTGCAACTGCGACCTGGCCAAAATAAAGCATAGCAGTGTGAACAGACAACACAGAGTTACACATGGAGTAAACAATTAACAAGTCAATAACACAGTAGAAAAAATGGGCAGTCTATATACAATGTGTGCAAAAGGCATGAGGAGGTAGGCGAATAATACAATTTTGCAGATTAACACTGGAGTGATAAATGATCAGATGGTCATGTACAGGTAGAGATATTGGTGTGCAAAAGAGCAGAAAAGTAAATAAATAAAAAACAGTATAAAAACAGTATGGGGATGAGGTAGGTGAAAATGGGTGGGCTATTTACCAATAGACTATGTACAGCTGCAGCGATCGGTTAGCTGCTCGGATAGCTGATGTTTGAAGTTGGTGAGGGAGATAAAAGTCTCCAACTTCAGCGATTTTTGCAGTTCGTTCCAGTCATAGGCAGCAGAGTACTGGAACGAAAGGCGGCCAAGTGAGGTGTTGGCTTTAGGGATAATCAGTGAGATACACCTGCTGGAGCGTATGCTACGGATGGGTGTTGCCACCGTGACCAGTGAACTGAGATAAGGCGGAGCTTTACCTAGCATGGACTTGTAGATGACCTGGAGCCAGTGGGTCTGGCGACGAATATGTAGTGAGGGCCAGCCGACTAGAGCATACAAGTCGCAGTGGTGGGTGGTATAAGGTGCTTTAGTGACAAAACGGATGGCACTGTGATAAACTGCATCCAGTTTGCTGAGTAGAGTGTTGGAAGCAATTTTGTAGATGACATCGCCGAAGTCGAGGATCGGTAGGATAGTCAGTTTTACTAGGGTAAGCTTGGCAGCATGAGTGAAGGAGGCTTTGTTGTGGAATAGAAAGCCGACTCTTGATTTGATTTTCGATTGGAGATGTTTGATATGAGTCTGGAAGGAGAGTTTGCAGTATAGCCAGACACCTAGGCACTTATAGATGTCCACATATTCAAGGTCGGAACCATCCAGGGTGGTGATGCTAGTCGGGCATGCGGGTGCAGGCAGCGATCGGTTGAATAGCATGCATTTGGTTTTACTAGCGTTTAAGAGCAGTTGGAGGCCACGGAAGGAGTGTTGTATGGCATTGAAGCTCATTTGGAGGTTAGATAGCACAGTGTCCAATGACGGGCCGAAAGTATATAGAATGGTGTTGTCTGCGTAGAGGTGGATCAGGGAATCACCCTCTGCAAGAGTAACATCATTGATATATACAGAGAAAAGAGTCGGCCCGAGAATTGAAACCTGTGGCACCCCCATATAGACTGCCAGAGGACCGGACAGCACGCCCTCTGATTTGACACACTGAACTCTGTCTGCAAAGTAATTGGTGAACCAGGCAAGGCAGTCATCCGAAAAACCAAGGCTACTGAGTCTGCCGATAAGAATATGGTGATTGACAGAGTCGAAAGCCTTGGCAAGGTCGATGAAGACGGCTGCACAGTACTGTCTTTTATCGATGGCGGTTATGATATCGTTTAGTACCTTGAGTGTGGCTGAGGTGCACCCGTGACCGGCTCGGAAACCAGATTGCACAGCGGAGAAGGTACGGTGGGATTTGAGATGGTCAGTGACCTGTTTGTTGACTTGGCTTTCGAAGACCTTAGATAGGCAGGGCAGAATGGATATAGGTCTGTAACAGTTTGGGTCCAGGGTGTCTCCCCATTTGAAGAGGGGGATGACTGCGGCAACTTTCCAATCCTCGGGGATCTCACACGATATGAAAGAGAGGTTGAACAGGCTGGTAATAGGGGTTGCGACAATGGCGGCGGATAGTTTCAGAAATAGAGGGTCCAGATTGTCAAGCCCAGCTGATTTATACGGGTCCAGGTTTTGCAGCCCTTTCAGAACATCTGCTATCTGGATTTGGGTAAAGGAGAACCTGGAGAGGCTTGGGCGAGGAGCTGCGGGGGGGGCGGAGCTGTTGGCCGAGGTTGGAGTAGCCAGGCGGAAGGCATGGCCAGCCGTTGAGAAATGCTTGTTGAAGTTTTCGATAATCATGGATTTATCAGTGGTGACCGTGTTACCTAGCCTCAGTGCAGTGGGCAGCTGGGAGGAGGTGCTCTTGTTCTCCATGGACTTCACAGTGTCCCAGAAGTTTTTGGAGTTGGAGCTACAGGATGCAAACTTCTGCCTGAAGAAGCTGGCCTTAGCTTTCCTGACTGACTGCGTGTATTGGTTCCTGACTTCCCTGAACAGTTGCATATCGCGGGGACTATTCGATGCTATTGCAGTCCGCCACAGGATGTTTTTGTGCTGGTCGAGGGCAGTCAGGTCTGGAGTTAACCAAGGGCTGTATCTGTTCTTGGTTCTGCATTTTTTGAACGGAGCATGCTTATCTAAAATGGTGAGGAAGTTACTTTTAAAGAATGACCAGGCATCCTCAACTGACGGGATGAGGTCAATGTCCTTCCAGGATACCCGGGCCAGGTCGATTAGAAAGGCCTGCTCACAGAAGTGTTTTAGGGAGCGTTTGACAGTGATGAGGGGTGGTCGTTTGACTGCGGCTCCGTGGCGGATACAGGCAATGAGGCAGTGGTCGCTGAGATCCTGGTTGAAGACAGCGGAGGTGTATTTGGAGGGCCAGTTGGTCAGGATGACGTCTATGAGGGTGCCCTTGTTTACAGAGTTAGGGTTGTACCTGGTGGGTTCCTTGATGATTTGAGTGAGATTTAGGGCATCTAGCTTAGATTGTAGGACTGCCGGGGTGTTAAGCATATCCCAGTTTAGGTCACCTAACAGAACAAACTCTGAAGCTAGATGGGGGGCGATCAATTCACAAATGGTGTCCAGGGCACAGCTGGAAGCTGAGGGTGGTCGGTAGCAGGCGGCAACAGTGAGAGACTTATTTCTGGAGAGAGTAATTTTCAAAATTAGTAGTTCAAACTGTTTGGGTATGGACCTGGAAAGTATGACATTACTTTGCAGGCTATCTCTGCAGTAGACTGCGACTCCGCCCCCTTTGGCAGTTCTATCTTGACGGAAGATGTTATAGTTGGGTATGGAAATCTCTGAATTTTTGGTGGCCTTCCTGAGCCAGGATTCAGACACGGCAAGGACATCAGGGTTAGCAGAGTGTGCTAAAGCAGTGAGTAAAACAAACTTAGGGAGGAGGCTTCTGATGTTGACATGCATAAAACCAAGGCTTTTTCGATCACAGAAGTCAACAAATGAGGGTACCTGGGGACATGCAGGGCCTGGGTTTACCTCCACATCACCCGCGGAACAGAGAAGGAGTAGTATGAGGGTGCGGCTAAAGGCTATCAAAACTGGTCGCCTAGAGCGTTGGGGGCAGAGGATAAGAGGAGCAGGTTTCTGGGCATGGTAGAATATATTCAGGGCATAATGCGCAGACAGGGGTATGGTGGGGTGCGGGTACAGCGGAGGTAAGCCCAGGCACTGGGTGATGATGAGAGAGGTTGTATCTCTGGACATGCTGGTTGTAATGGGGGAGGTCACCGCATGTGTGGGAGGTGGGACAAAGGAGGTAACAGGGGTATGCAGAGTGGATCTAGGGGCTCCATTGTGAACTAAAACAATGATAATATGGATTTTGCAATTTTTTTTTTTTTTTGCAACTCCTCTGCCTTTGTGGGATGTGCGGGGGATATGGTCACTGGTGTAACCTGGAAGATTATTTAACTCAGTAAATTCATCAGGCTTATCAATCCATATTTCAGTCAGGCCAATCACATCAAGGTTATGATCAGTAGTTAGTTAACTGACTGTGAGTGCCTTGGAAGAGAACTATCTAACATGAAGTAGTCCTATTTTGAGTTGTGAGGTATTATCACAGACTCTTTGAAAAATTAATGGAAGAGGTCTTTATTCCGGTGAGATTACTAACGCCAACACCGCCATGTTTAGATTTTGCCGACCTAGATCGAGGCACAGTTACGGTCTCAATGGGGAAAACTACGCTGACTACACTGACTGTGCTAGTGGCAGACTCCACTAAGCTGGCAGGCTTTCTAACAGCCTGCTGCTTGGCCTGCACCCTGTCTCACTGTGGAACTTGAGGAGTTAGATCCCGGTCTATGTTGACAGATATGATGAGAGGACCGCTCGTGCTAGGATGGAGTCCGTCATAGGCTTGATCCTGTTCAAATCCAATTTTATTGGTCACATACACATATTTAACAGACTATTGCTAGTGTAGCAAAATACTTCTAACCGTTTTTGGGTGAGTCCCAGAAAGAGGGAAAATTGTCTACAAATTCTATATTTTGCGAGGGGCAGAACATTTTTTTCAAGCAGCGATTGAGTTGTGAGACTCAAGGGGGCCAGAAACAATTACTCGATGCCGCTACATCTTTCTAGCTGATTTACACGCTGAAGCTGCGTTGCGCTTAGTGACCTCTGACTATTTCATCCTAACATCATTGGTGCCGACGTGGATAACAATATCCCTATACCATCTACACTCACCAGTTTTGGCCTTAGCCAGCACCCTCTTCAGATTAGCCTTTACGTTGGTAGCCCTGCCCCCTGGTAAACAGTGAATAATCAGCGGTTGATTATTTTTTAAGTCTAATATTGCGGGTAATGGAGTCGCCAAAGACTAGGGTTTTCAATTTGTCAGAGCTAATGGTGGGAGGCTTCGGCATCTCAGACCCAGTAACGGGAGGAGTAGAGACTAGAGAAGGCTCCGCCTCGCTGCTTAACAGGGAAACCCGGTTGAAAGTTTCTGTCGGCTGAATGAGCGACACCGGTTGAACATGCCAAAAGCATTTCTTTACAGAAGCCTTGAGAAAAATGTCAGGCTCCGAGGACTGCGCAGAGGGAATTATACTAAACTCTGTACTTACTGGTGGCACATGCGCTGTTTCATCCTTTCCTACACTTAAATTGCCCTTGCAATAACGATTGCCTCTGAAGCTGTGCTTGCGACACGGCTATCCTCACCATTTAAACGTGTTAACCCTCGCAAGGCTGCAGGCCCAGACGGCATCCCCAGCCGCGCCCTCAGAGCATGCGCAGACCAGCTGGCCGGTGTGTTTACGGACATATTCAATCAATCCCTATACCAGTCTGCTGTTCCCACATGCTTCAAGAGGGCCACCATTGTTCCTGTTCCCAAGAAAGCTAAGGTAACTGAGCTAAACGACTACCGCCCCGTAGCACTCACTTCCGTCATCATGAAGTGCTTTGAGAGACTAGTCAAGGACCATATCACCTCCACCCTACCTGACACCCTAGACCCACTCCAATTTGCTTACCACCCAAATAGGTCCACAGACGATGCAATCTCAACCACACTGCACACTGCCCTAACCCACCTGGACAAGAGGAATACCTATGTGAGAATGCTGTTCATCGACTACAGCTCGGCATTCAACACCATAGTACCCTCCAAGCTCGTCATCAAGCTCGAGACCCTGGGTCTCGACCCCGCCCTGTGCAACTGGGTACTGGACTTCCTGACGGGCCGCCCCAGGTGGTGAGGGTAGGCAACAACATCTCCTCCCCGCTGATCCTCAACACGGGGCCCCACAAGGGTGCGTTCTGAGCCCTCTCCTGTACTCCCTGTTCACCCACGACTGCGTGGCCACGCACGCCTTCAACTCAATCATCAAGTTTGCGGACGACACAACAGTGGTAGGCTTGATTACCAACAACGACGAGACGGCCTACAGGGAGGAGGTGAGGGCCCTCGGAGTGTGGTGTCAGGAAAACCTCACACTCAACGTCAACAAAACTAAGGAGATGATTGTGGACTTCAGGAAACAGCAGAGGGAACACCCCCTATCCACATCGATGGAACAGTAGTGGAGAGGGTAGCTAGTTTTAAGTTCCTCGGCATACACATCACAGACAAACTGAATTGGTCCACTCACACTGACAGCGTCGTGAAGAAGGCGCAGCAGCGCCTGGGAACCTCAGGAGGCTGAAGAAATTCGGCTTGTCACCAAAAGCACTCACAAACTTCTACAGATGCACAATCGAGAGCATCCTGGCAGGCTGTATCACCGCCTGGTACGGCAACTGCTCCGTCCTCAACTGTAAGGCTCTCCAGAGGGTAGTGAGGACTGCACAACGCATCACCGGGGGCAAACTACCTGCCCTCCAGGACACCTACACCACCCGTTGTTACAGGAAGGCCATAAAGATCATCAAGGACATCAACCACCCGAACCACTGCCTGTTCACCCCGCTATCATCCAGAAGGCGAGGTCAGTACAGGTGCATCAAAGCTGGGACCGAGAGACTGAAAAACAGCTTCTATCTCAAGGCCATCAGACTGTTAAACAGCCACCACTAACACTGAGTGGCTGCTGCCAACACACTGTCATTGACACTGACCCAACTCCAGCCATTTTAATAATGGGAATTGATGGGAAATGATGTAAATATATCACTAGCCACTTTAAACAATGCTACCTTATGCTAAATGACTTAAATGTAAATGTAATGTAATAATGTTACTTACCCTACATTATTCATCTCATATGCATATGTATATACTGTACTCTACATCATCGACTGCATCCTTATGTAACACATGTATCACTAGCCACTTTAACTATGCCACTTTGTTTACTTTGTCTACACACTCATCTCATATGTATATACTGTACTCGATACCATCTACTGTATGCTGCTCTGTACCATCACTCATTCATATATCCTTATGTACATGTTCCTTATCCCCTTACACTGTGTATAAGACAGTAGTTTTGGAATTGTTAGTTAGATTACTTGTTGGTTATCACTGCATTGTCGGAACTAGAAGCACAAGCATTTCGCTACACTCGCATTAACATCTGCTAACCATGTGTATGTGACAAATAACATTTGATTTGATTTGATTTGATTTGATTTGAAGGCGATAGTCCTCCTGTATATTATGAGTACAGCGACTACAATTAGAAGGCATAGTGTTAATGTTACTACTTAGCTTCGGCTAGCGGAGGTCCTGGAGAACCATGGATGGGTAGAGCATCATGTTAATGTTACTACTTAGCTTCGGCTAGCGGAGGTCCTGGAGAACCATGGATGGGTAGAGCATCATGTTAATGTTACTACTTAGCTTCGGCTAGTGGAGGTCCTGGAGAACCATCATGTTAATTTTACTACTTAGCTTCGGCTAGTGGAGGTCCTGGAGAACCATCATGTTAATGTTACTACTTAGCTTCGGCTAGTGGAGGTCCTGGAGAACCATCATGTTAATGTTACACTGCATTGTTTGCTGTTTGGGGTTTTAGGCTGGGTTTCTGTACAGCACTTAGCTTCGGCTAGTGGAGGTCCTGGAGAACCATCTTGTTAATGTTACTACATAGCTTCGGCTAGTGGAGGTCCTGGAGAACCATCATGTTAATGTTACTACTTAGCTTCGGCTAGAGGAGGTCCTGGAGAACCATGGATGGGTAAAGCGTCCGGGTGTGAGAAACAAAGTTTGATTAAACAGTTATTAAAAGTAAAAACAAAATGTTTGGCAAGTAGCCAAGTAGAAAGCAACAGCACAGCAGCGCGGACACAATGAGGAAGTGTGACGTGTGCTATGGTGAAGAAGGACTGGGACCGAGAGAGAGATATACAGCTTCTATCTCCAAGATACGAGATACGATACGATTATTAAACAGTCAACACTAGGGTCCTGTACCCTTCCCTGAACTTATTCACTGTTACAGCCTCCAGTATTTATGCTGCAGTAGTTTATGTGTCGGGGGGGCTAGGGTCAGTTTGTTATATCTGGAGTACTTCTCCTGTCCTATTCGGTGTCCTGTGTGAATCTAAGTGTGCGTTCTCTAATTCTCTCCTTCTCTCTTTCTTTCTCTCTCTCGGAGGACCTGAGCCCTAGGACCATGCCCCAGGACTACCTGACATGATGACTCCTTGCTGTCCCCAGTCCACCTGGCCATGCTGCTGCTCCAGTTTCAACTGGCCTGGGCCCTAGGACCATGTCCCAGGACTACCTGACATGATGACTCCTTGCTGTCCCCAGTCCACCTGGCCATGCTGCTGCTCCAGTTTCAACTGTTCTGCCTTACTATTATTCAACCATGCTGGTCATTTATGAACATTTGAACATCTTGGCCACGTTCTGTTATAATCTCCACCCGGCACAGCCAGAAGAGGACTGGCCACCCCACATATGCTCTCTCTAATTCTCTCTTTCTTTCTCTCTCTCGGAGGACCTGAGCCCTAGGACCGTGCCCCAGGACTACCTGACATGATGGCTCCTTGCTGTCCCCAGTCCACCTGACTGTGCTGCTGCTCCAGTTTCAACTGTTCTGCCTTATTATTATTCGACCATGCTGGTCATTTATGAACATTTCAACATCTTGGTCATGTTCTGTTATAATCTCTACCCGGCACAGCCAGAAGAGGACTGGCCACCCCACATAGCCCGGTTCCTCTCTAGGTTTCTTCCTAGGTTTTGGCCTTTCTAGGGAGTTTTTCCTAGCCACCGTGTTTTTACACCTGCATTGTTTGCTGTTTGGGGTTTTAGGCTGGGTTTCTGTACAGCACTTTGAGATATCAGCTGATGTACGAAGGGCTATATAAATACATTTGATTTGATTTGATGACTAAGCAGCCTGTACCCTGCCCTGAACTTAGACACTGTTACTAAGCAGCCTGTACCCTGCCCTGAACTTATTCACTGTTACTAAGCGGCCTGTACCCTGCCCTGAACTTAGACACTGTTACTAAGCAGCCTGTACCCTGTCCTGAACTTAGACACTGTTACTAAGCAGCCTGTACCCTGCCCTGAACTTAGACACTGTTACTAAGCGGCCTGTACCCTGCCCTGAACTTAGACACTGTTACTAACTGGCTACCACCTGGTACTCTACTCTGCACCTTAGAGACTGCTAGTCACTTTATATAATGTTTACATACTGTTTTACACACTTTATACAGTATGAATGGCTCATCCTATATAACTCTTCACATATTTATTGTCCATACTGTCTACACAGCACATACAGTACCCGGAATCAAATTTCCTGCAATTCAATCTGTTTTGCTATGGGGTTTTGTACTGTGTGTTTACAGTAAATACTGTATTATCGACATAGCTCATTCTAATATTTCTGCTACCGCACATTGTATTTTAGTTACATTGTTTATAGACAGCGTATATTTATTTATATACTGGATTGTTGACATGGTTCAGTCTAATTGTCCTTCTGTAGCTCAGTTGGTAGAGCATGGCGCTTGTAACGCCAGGGTAGTGGGTTCGATTCCCGAGACCACCCATACGTAGAATGTATGCACACATGACTGTAAGTCGCTTAGGATAAAAGCGTCTGCTAAATGGCATATATTAATTGTATCTACTGCTGGACCTATCACTCCTTGTGTTTCTTTTGTAATCCGGTGTCGATAGATATATACGTATAGATTGCATTTGGAATACTGTTACAGTGCTATTTGAGAGAGAGAGAGAGAGAGAGAGAGAGAGAGAGAGAGAGAGAGAGAGAGAGAGAGAGAGAGAGAGAGAGAGAGAGAGAGTCAGAAAGATTGTGGAGAAGAGGAAGTGTTGAGAGAGGAGGAGGGATAATGAGACAGAGACAGTCAGAAAGAGGAGTATAGGTAATGGGACAGAGACGGCCAGAAAGAGGAGGAGGGATAATGAGACAGAGACAGTCAGAAAGAGGAGGAGGGATAATGAGACAGAGACAGTCAGAAAGAGGAGGAGGGATAATGAGACAGAGACAGTCAGAAAGAAGAGGAGGAGGGATAATGAGACAGAGACAGTCAGAAAGAAGAGGCGGAGGGATAATGAGACAGAGACAGTCAGAAAGAAGAGGAGGAGGGATAATGAGACAGAGACAGTCAGAAAGAGTAGGAGGGATAATGAGACAGAGACAGTCAGAAAGAGGAGGAGGGATAATAAGACATTTCAATTGTCATATTATGTGCAAATTGGTTGAGGTACTTAAGGGAAAATAAATAAACATAAATATGGGTTGTATTTACAATGGTGTTTGTTCTTCACTGGTTTTATCTTTTCTTGTGGCAACAGGTCACAAATCTTGCTGCTGTGATGTCACACTCGTATTTCACCCAGTAGATATGGGAGTTTATCAAAATGTGATTTGTTTCAAAGTCTTTGTGGGTCTGTGTAATCTGAGGGAAATATGTCTCTCCAATATGGTCAACCATTGGACAGGAGGTTAGGAAGTGCAGCTCAGGTTCCACCTCATTTTGTGGGCAGTGAGCACATAGCCTGTCTTCTCTTGAGAGCCAAGTCTGCCTACGGTGGCCTTTCTCAATAGCAAGGCTATGCTCACTGAGTCTGTACATAGTCAAAGCTTTCCTTAAGTTTGGGTCTGTCACAGTGGTCAGGTATTCTACCATTCTGCTACTCTCTGTTTAGGACCAAATGGCATTCTAGTGTGTGTGTCTGCGTGTGCATGTGCATGTGTGTGTGTCTGCGTGTGCGCGTGCATGTGCATGTGTGTGTGTCTGCGTGTGCGCATGCATGTGCATGTGTGTGTGCGTGTAGGTGTGTGCAGACCAGGTTCCAGACCTCTCTCCCAGGAGGAGTTATTGTAAGTGTCTCTCTTCCCCCCAAAAAGCTACTGAATTGTTCACTGACCCAGTTAGGGCCCTTTAGTTTAACACTGTGACTGGTGTGTACAGGCTGACAGATCAACTACACACATAACACAAGACAGCACCACTTCCCCTCCCCTCCCCCTACCCCTTCCTACCCCTACCTGTCCCTCCCCTCCCTTCCCCCTACCCCTATACCCCTCCCTTCCCCCTACTCCTCCCTACCCCCTCCCCTTCCTTCTTCACTACCCATTCCTACCCCCCTACCCCTCCCTACCCCTACCCTTCCCTTCTTACCTACCCCTCCCTCTCCCCTACCCTTCCCTTCTCACCTACCCCCCTTACCCCCTACCCTTCCCTTCTTACCTACCCCTCCTTACCCCCTACCCTTCCCTTCTTACCTACCCCTCCCTACCCCCTACCCTTCCATCCTACCCCTCCCTAACCCCTACCCCTCCCTTCCATCCTAC
This sequence comes from Oncorhynchus gorbuscha, assembly GCF_021184085.1. Taxonomy (NCBI): domain Eukaryota; kingdom Metazoa; phylum Chordata; class Actinopteri; order Salmoniformes; family Salmonidae; genus Oncorhynchus; species Oncorhynchus gorbuscha. Next base: position 7,727,803 of record NC_060181.1, read on the forward strand.
CCCTCCCTAACCCCTACCCTTCCCTTCCATCCTACCCCTCCCCAACCCCTACCCTTCCCTTCTTACCTACCCCTCCCTACCCCCTACCCACCCTTCTTACCTACCCCTCCCTACCCCCTACCCTTCCCTTCTCACCTACCCCTCCCTACCCCCTACTCCTCCCTACCCCCTCCCCTTCCTTCTTCACTACCCATTCCTACCTCCCTACCCCTCCCTAACCCCCTAACATTCCCTTCCCACCTACCCCTCCTTGCCCCCTACCCTTCCCTTCATACCTACCCATCCTTACTCCCTACCCCTCCCTAACCCCTACCCTTCCATCCTACCCCTCCCTAACCCCTACCCTTCCCTTCCATCCTACCCCTCCCTAACCCCTACCCTTCCCTTCCATCCTACCCCTCCCTACCCCTCCTTACCCCCTACCCATCCTATCCATCCTACCCCTCCCCAACCCCTACCCTTCCCTTCCATTCTACCCCTCCCCAACCCCTACACTTCCATCCTACCCCTCCCTAACCCCTACCCTGCACTTCCATCATACCCCTCCCTAACCCCTACCCTTCCCTTCCCCTCCTTACCCCCTACCCTTCCTATCCATCCTACCCCTCCCCAACCCCTACCCTTCCCTTCCATCCTACCCCTCCCTAACCGCTACCCTTCCCTTCCATCCTACCCCTCCCTACCCCTCCTTACGCCCTACCCTTCCCTTCCATCCTACCCCTCCCTAACCCCTACCCTTCCATCCTACCCCTCCCTAACCCCTACCCTTCCCTTCCATCCTACCCCTCCCTAACCCCTACCCTTCCCTTCCATCCTACCCCTCCCTAAGCCCTACCCTTCCCTTCCATCCTACCCCTCCCTAAGCAACCCCTACCCTTCCCTTCCATCCTACCCCTCCCCAACCCCTACCCTTCCCTTCCATCCTACCCCTCCCTAACCCCTACCCTTCCCTTCCATCCTACCCCTCCCCAACCCCTACCCTTCCCTTCCATCCTACCCCTCCCTAACCCCTATCCTTCCCTTCCATCCAACCCCTCCCTAACCCCTACCCTTCCCTTCCATTCTACCCCTCCAAACCCCTCCTTACTCCCTACCCTTCCCTTCCATCCTACCCCTCCCTAAGCCCTACCCTTCCCTTCCATCCTACCCCTCCGCAACCCCTACCCTTCCCTTCCATCCTACCCCTCCCCAACCCCTACCCTTCCCTTCCATCCTACCCCTCCTTACCCCCTACCCTTCCCTTCCATCCTACCCCTCCCCAATCCCTACCCTTCCCTTCCATCCTACCCCTTCCTACCCCTCCCCAAACCCTACCCTTCCCTTCCATCCTACCCTCCCTAACCCCTACCCTTCCCTTCCATCCTACCCCTCCATAACCCCTAACCTTACCCTCCATCCTACCCCTCCCTAACCCCTACCCTACCCTTCCCTTCCATCATACCCCTCCCCAACCCCTATCCTTCCCTTCCATCCTACCCCTCCCTAACCCCTACCCTACCCTTCCATTCCATCATACCCTCCCCAACCCCTACCCTTCCCTTCCATCCTACCCCTCCCTAACCCCTACCCTTCCCTTCCATCCTACCCCTCCCCAACCCCCTACCCTACCCTTCCCTTCCATCCTACCCCTCCCCAACCCCTACCCTTCCCCTCCATCCTACCCCTCCCTAACCCATACCCTTCCCTTCCATCCTACCCCTCCATAACCACTACCCTTTCCCTCCATCCTACCCCTCCCTAACCCCTACCCTACCCTTCCCTTCCATCATACCCCTCCCCAACCCCTACCCTTCCCTTCCATCCTACCCCTCCCTAACCCCTACCCTACCCTTCCCTTCCATCATACCCCTCCCCAACCCCTACCCTTCCCTTCCATCCTACCCCTCCCTAATCCCTACCCTACCCTTCCCTTCCATCCTACCCCTCCCCAACCCCTACCCTTCCCTTCCATCCTACCCATCCCCAACCCCTACCTTTCCCTTCCACCCTACCCCTCCCCAACCCCTACCCTTCCCTTCCATCCTACCCCTCCCTTACCCCTACCCTTCCCTTCCATCCTACCCCTCCCCATCCCCTACCTTTCCCCTCCATCCCACCCCTCCCGAACAGTCTGGGCCCTCGATTTGAAAGTTGTCATCATTCCAGTTCTTTATTAAAGTGTTTCTAAACAGGTCGTCTGAGATAATTGCAGATATTTCAAGTTTGTGTTCAACCTATTCAGATATGTTGTGCGTCACCTAGCCTTCCCCTTCTAATTTACCATCTCTTCTTCAGTATTATGCTCAGTTCCTTCATCATCCTCCCATCCATCCCTGCCTCTAACAATGAGCATGTATATTATCCTCCCTCTCTCTCCTTCTCTCCCTCTATCACTCCTTCTCTCCCTCTATCCCTCTCTCCCTCCCTCTCTCTCTCCTTCTCTCCCTCTATCACTCCGTCACTCTCTCCTTCTCTCCCTCTATCCCTCCTTCTCTCCCTCTCTCCCTCCTTCTCTCTCTCTCTCTCTCTCTCTCTCTCTCTCTCTCTCTCTCTCTCTCTCTCTCTCTCTCTCTCTCTCTCTCTCTCTCTCTATCCCCCTTCTCCCCTCCTTCTCTCCCTCTATCACTCCTTCTCTCTCTCCTTCTCTCCTTCTCTCCCTCCTTCTCTCCCTCTCTCTCTCCTTCTCTCCCTCTCTCCCTCCCTCTCTCTCTCCTTCTCTCCCTCTCTGCCTCCCTCTCTCTCTCCTTCTCTCCCTCTATCCTTCTCTCCCTCCTTCTCTCCCTCTCTCCCTCCTTCTCTCTCTCTTCTTCTCTCTCTCTATCACTCCGTCACTCTCTCCTTCTCTCCCTCTATCCCTCCTTCTCTCCCTCTCTCCCCCTTCTCTCCCTATCTCCCTCTATCCCCCTTCTCTCCCGCCTTCTCTCCCTCCTTCTTTCCCTCCCTCCCTCCTTCTCTCCCTCTCTCCCTCCTTCTCTCCCTCTCTTCCAGGTTTAGGCAGTAATGATGAGGCTGTGTTGATGTCTGTTCACAGCAGTGATGGAACAACTAATATGACAATACACACAAACAGGTGCACACACACACACACACACACACACACACACACACACACACACACACACACACACACACACACACACACACACACACACACACACACACACACACACACACACACACACACACACACACACACACACACACACACACACACACACACACACACACATATATATATACTGGATCATACATATTCATAGATTAACTCTTCATTAGTTTGTCAGTGGTTGACAGTATGTGTAGTCTCTGTGGTGACCATATTAACTCTTCATCAGCGTGTTAGTGGTTGACAGTATGTGTAGTCTCTGTGGTGAGACTCAGGTCCTGGCCTACTAATACATATTGGACACACACACATGCATGCACACGCACACACTCATGCATGCAAATCACACATACACCCACACACTCATGCATGCAACATGCACACACACACACTCATGCAAGCAAAACACACACAAACACACTCACACACATGTTTTCCTAGAACAAATATCAAATTGCTGGTGATGAGTAAATAGTCATAAGGAAGTGTGATCGATGAAAGGAGCTGGTTGGTCTTCATAGACCAAACGTTGTGGATACATCTGACAGAGATGCAGAGGTGTGTCAGTCGAATGAGCAATGCTGACAACTCACTGATCTGTTTTCTCATGTTTCTCATGTTTCTCATGTTTTGCTAGGAGGTGTGACTATCTACAAACAGGTGTTGTGTGTTTAGTATAGAGCTGTGACTATCTACAAACAGGTGTTGTGTGTTTAGTATAGAGCTGTGACTATCTACAAACAGGTGTTGTGTGTTTAGTATAGAGCTGTGACTATCTACAAACAGGTGTTGTGTGTTTAGTATAGAGCTGTGACTATCTACAAACAGGTGTTGTGTGTTTAGTATAGAGCTGTGACTATCTACAAACAGGTGTTGTGTGTTTAGTATAGAGCTGTGACTATCTACAAACAGGTGTTGTGTGTTTAGTATAGAGCTGTGACTATCTACAAACAGGTGTTGTGTGTTTAGTATAGAGCTGTGACTATCTACAAACAGGTGTTGTGTGTTTAGTATAGAGCTGTGACTATCTACAAACAGGTGTTGTGTGTTTAGTATAGAGCTGTGACTATCTACAAACAGGTGTTGTGTGTTTAGTATAGAGCTGTGACTATCTACAAACAGGTGTTGTGTGTTTAGTATAGAGCTGTGACTATCTACAAACAGGTGTTGTGTGTTTAGTATAGAGCTGTGACTATCTACAAACAGGTGTTGTGTGTTTAGTATAGAGCTGTGACTATCTACAAACAGGTGTTGTGTGTTTAGTATAGAGCTGTGACTATCTACAAACAGATGTTGTGTGTTTAGTATAGAGCTGTGACTATCTACAAACAGGTGTTGTGTGTTTAGTATAGAGCTGTGACTATCTACAAACAGGTGTTGTGTGTTTAGTATAGAGCTGTGACTATCTACAAACAGGTGTTGTGTGTTTAGTATAGAGCTGTGACTATCTACAAACAGGTGTTGTGTGTTTAGTATAGAGCTGTGACTATCTACAAACAGATGTTGTGTGTTTAGTATAGAGCTGTGACTATCTACAAACAGGTGTTGTGTGTTTAGTATAGAGCTGTGACTATCTACAAACAGGTGTTGTGTGTTTAGTATAGAGCTGTGACTATCTACAAACAGGTGTTGTGTGTTTAGTATAGAGCTGTGACTATCTACAAACAGGTGTTGTGTGTTTAGTATAGAGCTGTGACTATCTACAAACAGGTGTTGTGTGTTTAGTATAGAGCTGTGACTATCTACAAACAGGTGTTGTGTGTTTAGTATAGAGCTGTGACTATCTACAAACAGGTGTTGTGTGTTTAGTATAGAGCTGTGACTATCTACAAACAGGTGTTGTGTGTTTAGTATAGAGCTGTGACTATCTACAAACAGGTGTTGTGTGTTTAGTATAGAGCTGTGACTATCTACAAACAGGTGTTGTGTGTTTAGTATAGAGCTGTGACTATCTACAAACAGGTGTTGTGTGTTTAGTATAGAGCTGTGACTATCTACAAACAGGTGTTGTGTGTTTAGTATAGAGCTGTGACTATTAACATCTGCTAACCATGTGACCAATAACATCTGCTAACCATGTGACCAATAACATCTGCTAACCATGTGTATGTGACCAATAACATCTGCTAACCATGTGACCAATAATATCTGCTAACCAATGTGTATGTGACCAATAACATCTGCTAAGCATGTGACCAATAACATCTGCTAACCATGTGTATGTGACCATTAACATCTGCTAACCATGTGTATGTGACCAATAACATCTGCTAACCATGTGTCTGTGACCATTAACATCTGCTAACCATGTGACCAATAACATCTGCTAACCATGTGTCTGTGACCATTAACATCTGCTAACCATGTGACCAATAACATCTGCTAACCATGTGTCTGTGACCATTAACATCTGCTAACCATGTGACCAATAACATCTGCTAACCATGTGACCAATAACATCTGCTAACCATGTGTATGTGACCAGTAACATCTGCTAACCATGTGACCAATAACATCTGTTAACCATGTGTATGTGACCATTAACATCTGCTAACCATGTGACCAATAACATCTGCTAACCATGTGACCAATAACATCTGCTAACCATGTGACCATTAACATCTGCTAACCATGTGACCAATAACATCTGCTAACCATGTGACCAATAACATCTGCTAACCATGTGTATGTGACCAATAACATCTGCTAACCATGTGTATGTGACCATTAACATCTGCTAACCATGTGTATGTGACCAATAACATCTGCTAACCATGTGTATGTGACCAATAACATCTGCTAACCATGTGACCAATAACATCTGCTAACCATGTGTATGTGACCAATAACATCTGCTAAGCATGTGACCAATGACATCTGCTAACCATGTGTATGTGACCAATAACATCTGCTAACCATGTGACCAATAACATCTGCTAACCATGTGACCAATGACATCTGCTAACCGTGTGACCAATAACATCTGCTAACCATGTGACCAATAACATCTGCTAACCATGTGTATGTGACCAATAACATCCGCTAACCATGTGACCAATAACATCTGCTAACCATGTGTATGTGACCAATAACATCTGCTAACAATGTGTATGTGACCAATAACATCTGCTAACCATGTGTATGTGACCAATAACATCTGCTAACCATGTGTATGTGACCAATAACATCTGCTAACCATGTGACCAATAACATCTGCTAACCATGTGTATGTGACCATTAACATCTGCTAACCATGTGACCAATGACATCTGCTAACCGTGTGACCAATAACATCTGCTAACCATGTGTATGTGACCAATAACATCTGCTAACCATGTGACCAATGACATCTGCTAACCGTGTGACCAATAACATCTGCTAACCATGTGACCATTAACATCTGCTAACCATGTGACCAATGACATCTGCTAACCGTGTGACCAATAACATCTGCTAACCATGTGTATGTGACCATTAACATCTGCTAACCATGTGACCAATAACATCTGCTAACCATGTCTATGTGACCAATAACATCTGCTAACAATGTGTATGTGACCAATAACATCTGCTAACCATGTGTATGTGACCAATAACATCTGCTAACCATGTGACCAATAACATCTGTTAACCATGTGTATGTGACCATTACAGTTTTTTCGATTGCTAAACGACAGTGGGCACAACTGGAGTCACATGTGCAAAACCAATGTGACCAATAACCATGTGACCAATAACATCTGCTAACCATGTGACCAATAACATCTGCTAACCATGTGACCAATGACATCTGCTAACCGTGTGACCAATAACATCTGCTAACCATGTGACCAATAACATCTGCTAACCATGTGTATGTGACCAATAACATCTGCTAACCATGTGACCAATAACATCTGCTAACCATGTGTATGTGACCAATAACATCTGCTAACAATGTGTATGTGACCAATAACATCTGCTAACCATGTGTATGTGACCAATAACATCTGCTAACCATGTGTATGTGACCAATAACATCTGCTAACCATGTGTATGTGACCATTAACATCTGCTAACCATGTGACCAATAACATCTGCTAACCATGTGACCAATAACATCTGCTAACCATGTGTATGTGACCAATAACATCTGCTAACCATGTGTATGTGACCATTAACATCTGCTAACCATGTGTATGTGACCAATAACATCTGCTAACCATGTGTATGTGACCAATAACATCTGCTAACCATGTGTATGTGACCAATAACATCTGCTAACCATTTGACCAATAACATCTGCTAACCATGTGTATGTGACCAATAACATCTGCTAAGCATGTGACCAATGACATCTGCTAATCATGTGTATGTGACCAATAACATCTGCTAACCATGTGACCAATAACATCTGCTAACCATGTGACCAATGACATCTGCTAACCGTGTGACCAATAACATCTGCTAACCATGTGTATGTGACCAATAACATCCGCTAACCATGTGACCAATAACATCTGCTAACCATGTGTATGTGACCAATAACATCTGCTAACAATGTGTATGTGACCAATAACATCTGCTAACCATGTGTATGTGACCAATAACATCTGCTAACCATGTGTATGTGACCAATAACATCTGCTAACCATGTGACCAATAACATCTGCTAACCATGTGTATGTGACCAATAACATCTGCCAACCATGTGTATGTGACCATTAACATCTGCTAACCATGTGACCAATGACATCTGCTAACCGTGTGACCAATAACATCTGCTAACCATGTGTATGTGACCAATAACATCTGCTAACCATGTGACCAATGACATCTGCTAACCGTGTGACCAATAACATCTGCTAACCATGTGACCATTAACATCTGCTAACCATGTGACCAATGACATCTGCTAACCGTGTGACCAATAACATCTGCTAACCATGTGTATGTGACCATTAACATCTGCTAACCATGTGACCAATAACATCTGCTAACCATGTCTATGTGACCAATAACATCTGCTAACAATGTGTATGTGACCAATAACATCTGCTAACCATGTGTATGTGACCAATAACATCTGCTAACCATGTGACCAATAACATCTGTTAACCATGTGTATGTGACCATTACAGTTTTTTTCGATTGCTAAACGACAGTGGGCACAACTGGAGTCACATGTGCAAAACCAATGTGACCAATAACCATGTGACCAATAACATCTGCTAACCATGTGACCAATAACATCTGCTAACCATGTGACCAATGACATCTGCTAACCGTGTGACCAATAACATCTGCTAACCATGTGACCAATAACATCTGCTAACCATGTGTATGTGACCAATAACATCTGCTAACCATGTGACCAATAACATCTGCTAACCATGTGTATGTGACCAATAACATCTGCTAACCATGTGTATGTGACCAATAACATCTGCTAACCATGTGTATGTGACCAATAACATCTGCTAACCATGTGTATGTGACCATTAACATCTGCTAACCATGTGACCAATAACATCTGCTAACCATGTCTATGTGACCAATAACATCTGCTAACAATGTGTATGTGACCAATAACATCTGCTAACCATGTGTATGTGACCAATAACATCTGCTAACCATGTGACCAATAACATCTGTTAACCATGTGTATGTGACCATTACAGTTTTTTTCGATTGCTAAACGACAGTGGGCACAACTGGAGTCACATGTGCAAAACCAATGTGACCAATAACCATGTGACCAATAACATCTGCTAACCATGTGACCAATAACATCTGCTAACCATGTGACCAATGACATCTGCTAACCGTGTGACCAATAACATCTGCTAACCATGTGACCAATAACATCTGCTAACCATGTGTATGTGACCAATAACATCTGCTAACCATGTGACCAATAACATCTGCTAACCATGTGTATGTGACCAATAACATCTGCTAACAATGTGTATGTGACCAATAACATCTGCTAACCATGTGTATGTGACCAATAACATCTGCTAACCATGTGTATGTGACCAATAACATCTGCTAACCATGTGTATGTGACCATTAACATCTGCTAACCATGTGACCAATAACATCTGCTAACCATGTGACCAATAACATCTGCTAACCATGTGTATGTGACCAATAACATCTGCTAACCATGTGTATGTGACCATTAACATCTGCTAACCATGTGTATGTGACCAATAACATCTGCTAACCATGTGTATGTGACCAATAACATCTGCTAACCATGTGTATGTGACCAATAACATCTGCTAACCATTTGACCAATAACATCTGCTAACCATGTGTATGTGACCAATAACATCTGCTAAGCATGTGACCAATGACATCTGCTAATCATGTGTATGTGACCAATAACATCTGCTAACCATGTGACCAATAACATCTGCTAACCATGTGACCAATGACATCTGCTAACCGTGTGACCAATAACATCTGCTAACCATGTGACCAATAACATCTGCTAACCATGTGTATGTGACCAATAACATCCGCTAACCATGTGACCAATAACATCTGCTAACCATGTGTATGTGACCAATAACATCTGCTAACAATGTGTATGTGACCAATAACATCTGCTAACCATGTGTATGTGACCAATAACATCTGCTAACCATGTGTATGTGACCAATAACATCTGCTAACCATGTGACCAATAACATCTGCTAACCATGTGTATGTGACCAATAACATCTGCCAACCATGTGTATGTGACCATTAACATCTGCTAACCATGTGACCAATGACATCTGCTAACCGTGTGACCAATAACATCTGCTAACCATGTGTATGTGACCAATAACATCTGCTAACCATGTGACCAATGACATCTGCTAACCGTGTGACCAATAACATCTGCTAACCATGTGACCATTAACATCTGCTAACCATGTGACCAATGACATCTGCTAACCGTGTGACCAATAACATCTGCTAACCATGTGTATGTGACCATTAACATCTGCTAACCATGTGACCAATAACATCTGCTAACCATGTCTATGTGACCAATAACATCTGCTAACAATGTGTATGTGACCAATAACATCTGCTAACCATGTGTATGTGACCAATAACATCTGCTAACCATGTGACCAATAACATCTGTTAACCATGTGTATGTGACCATTACAGTTTTTTTCGATTGCTAAACGACAGTGGGCACAACTGGAGTCACATGTGCAAAACCAATGTGACCAATAACCATGTGACCAATAACATCTGCTAACCATGTGACCAATAACATCTGCTAACCATGTGACCAATGACATCTGCTAACCGTGTGACCAATAACATCTGCTAACCATGTGACCAATAACATCTGCTAACCATGTGTATGTGACCAATGACATCTGCTAACCGTGTGACCAATAACATCTGCTAACCATGTGACCATTAACATCTGCTAACCATGTGACCAATGACATCTGCTAACCGTGTGACCAATAACATCTGCTAACCATGTGTATGTGACCATTAACATCTGCTAACCATGTGACCAATAACATCTGCTAACCATGTCTATGTGACCAATAACATCTGCTAACAATGTGTATGTGACCAATAACATCTGCTAACCATGTGTATGTGACCAATAACATCTGCTAACCATGTGACCAATAACATCTGTTAACCATGTGTATGTGACCATTACAGTTTTTTTCGATTGCTAAACGACAGTGGGCACAACTGGAGTCACATGTGCAAAACCAATGTGACCAATAACCATGTGACCAATAACATCTGCTAACCATGTGACCAATAACATCTGCTAACCATGTGACCAATGACATCTGCTAACCGTGTGACCAATAACATCTGCTAACCATGTGACCAATAACATCTGCTAACCATGTGTATGTGACCAATAACATCTGCTAACCATGTGACCAATAACATCTGCTAACCATGTGTATGTGACCAATAACATCTGCTAACCATGTGTATGTGACCAATAACATCTGCTAACCATGTGTATGTGACCAATAACATCTGCTAACCATGTGTATGTGACCATTAACATCTGCTAACCATGTGACCAATAACATCTGCTAACCATGTCTATGTGACCAATAACATCTGCTAACAATGTGTATGTGACCAATAACATCTGCTAACCATGTGTATGTGACCAATAACATCTGCTAACCATGTGACCAATAACATCTGTTAACCATGTGTATGTGACCATTACAGTTTTTTTCGATTGCTAAACGACAGTGGGCACAACTGGAGTCACATGTGCAAAACCAATGTGACCAATAACCATGTGACCAATAACATCTGCTAACCATGTGACCAATAACATCTGCTAACCATGTGACCAATAACATCTGCTAACCATGTGTATGTGACCAATAACATCTGCTAACCATGTGACCAATAACATCTGCTAACCATGTGTATGTGACCAATAACATCTGCTAACAATGTGTATGTGACCAATAACATCTGCTAACCATGTGACCAATAACATCTGCTAACCATGTCTATGTGACCAATAACATCTGCTAACAATGTGTATGTGACCAATAACATCTGCTAACCATGTGTATGTGACCAAAAACATCTGCTAACCATGTGACCAATAACATCTGTTAACCATGTGTATGTGACCATTACAGTTTTTTTCGATTGCTAAACGACAGTGGGCACAACTGGAGTCACATGTGCAAAACCAATGTGACCAATAACCATGTGACCAATAACATCTGCTAACCATGTGACCAATAACATCTGCTAACCATGTGACCAATGACATCTGCTAACCGTGTGACCAATAACATCTGCTAACCATGTGACCAATAACATCTGCTAACCATGTGTATGTGACCAATAACATCTGCTAACCATGTGACCAATAACATCTGCTAACCATGTGTATGTGACCAATAACATCTGCTAACCATGTGTATGTGACCAATAACATCTGCTAACCATGTGTATGTGACCAATAACATCTGCTAACCATGTGTATGTGACCATTAACATCTGCTAACCATGTGACCAATAACATCTGCTAACCATGTCTATGTGACCAATAACATCTGCTAACAATGTGTATGTGACCAATAACATCTGCTAACCATGTGTATGTGACCAATAACATCTGCTAACCATGTGACCAATAACATCTGTTAACCATGTGTATGTGACCATTACAGTTTTTTTCGATTGCTAAACGACAGTGGGCACAACTGGAGTCACATGTGCAAAACCAATGTGACCAATAACCATGTGACCAATAACATCTGCTAACCATGTGACCAATAACATCTGCTAACCATGTGACCAATAACATCTGCTAACCATGTGTATGTGACCAATAACATCTGCTAACCATGTGACCAATAACATCTGCTAACCATGTGTATGTGACCAATAACATCTGCTAACAATGTGTATGTGACCAATAACATCTGCTAACCATGTGTATGTGACCAATAACATCTGCTAACCATGTGTATGTGACCAATAACATCTGCTAACCATGTGACCAATAACATCTGCTAACCATGAGTATGTGACCAATAACATCTGCTAACCATGTGACCAATGACATCTGCTAACCGTGTGACCAATAACATCTGCTAACCATGTGTATGTGACCAATAACATCTGCTAACCATGTGACCAATAACATCTGCTAACCATGTGACCATTAACATCTGCTAACCATGTGACCAATGACATCTGCTAACCGTGTGACCAATAACATCTGCTAACCATGTCTATGTGACCAATAACATCTGCTAACAATGTGTATGTGACCAATAACATCTGCTAACCATGTGTATGTGACCAATAACATCTGCTAAGCATGTGACCAATGACATCTGCTAACCGTGTGACCAATAACATCTGCTAACCATGTGTATGTGACCAATAACATCTGCTAACCATGTGACCAATAACATCTGCTAACCATGTGACCAATAACATCTGCTAACCATGTGACCAATAACATCTGTTAACCATGTGTATGTGACCATTACAGTTTTCTTCGATTGCTCAACGACAGTGGGCACAACTGGAGTCACATGTGCAAAACTCTAACTACAGTCTGCACTACCAACAGTCACCTGAGCTAAACAGTTCACATCACCTGCAAAACTCTAACTACAGTCTGCACTACCAACAGTCACCTGAGCTAAACAGTTCACATCACCTGCAAAACTCTAACTACAGTCTGCACTACCAACAGTCACCTGAGCTAAACAGTTCACATCACCTGCAAAACTCTAACTACAGTCTGCACTACCAACAGTCACCTGAGCTAAACAGTTCACATCACCTGCAAAACTCTAACTACAGTCTGCACTACCAACAGTCACCTGAGCTAAACAGTTCACATCACCTGCAAAACTCTAACTACAGTCTGCACTACCAACAGTCACCTGAGCTAAACAGTTCACATCACCTGCAAAACTCTAACTACAGTCTGCACTACCAACAGTCACCTGAGCTAAACAGTTCACATCACCTGCAAAACTCTAACTACAGTCTGCACTACCAACAGTCACCTGAGCTAAACAGTTCACATCACCTGCAAAACTCTAACTACAGTCTGCACTACCAACAGTCACCTGAGCTAAACAGTTCACATCACCTGCAAAACTCTAACTACAGTCTGCACTACCAACAGTCACCTGAGCTAAACAGTTCACATCACCTGCAAAACTCTAACTACAGTCTGCACTACCAACAGTCACCTGAGCTAAACAGTTCACATCACCTGCAAAACTCTAACTACAGTCTGCACTACCAACAGTCACCTGAGCTAAACAGTTCACATCACCTGCAAAACTCTAACTACAGTCTGCACTACCAACAGTCACCTGAGCTAAACAGTTCACATCACCTGCAAAACTCTAACTACAGTCTGCACTACCAACAGTCACCTGAGCTAAACAGTTCACATCACCTGCAAAACTCTAACTACAGTCTGCACTACCAACAGTCACCTGAGCTAAACAGTTCATCACCTGCAAAACTCTAACTACAGTCTGCACTACCAACAGTCACCTGAGCTAAACAGTTCACATCACCTGCAAAACTCTAACTCCAGTCTGCACTACCAACAGTCACCTGAGCTAAACAGATCACATCACCTGCAAAACTCTAACTACAGTCTGCACTACCAACAGTCACCTGAGCTAAACAGATCACATCACCTGCAAAACTCTAACTACAGTCTGCACTACCAACAGTCACCTGAGCTAAACAGATCACATCACCTGCAAAACTCTAACTACAGTCTGCACTACCAACAGTCACCTGAGCTAAACAGATCACATCACCTGCAAAACTCTAACTACAGTCTGCACTACCAACAGTCACCTGAGCTAAACAGTTCACATCACCTGCAAAACTCTAACTACAGTCTGCACTACCAACAGTCACCTGAGCTAAACAGTTCACATCACCTGCAAAACTCTAACTACAGTCTGCACTACCAACAGTCACCTGAGCTAAACAGTTCACATCACCTGCAAAACTCTAACTACAGTCTGCACTACCAACAGTCACCTGAGCTAAACAGTTCACATCACCTGCAAAACTCTAACTACAGTCTGCACTACCAACAGTCACCTGAGCTAAACAGTTCACATCACCTGCAAAACTCTAACTACAGTCTGCACTACCAACAGTCACCTGAGCTAAACAGTTCACATCACCTGCAAAACTCTAACTACAGTCTGCACTACCAACAGTCACCTGAGCTAAACAGTTCACATCACCTGCAAAACTCTAACTACAGTCTGCACTACCAACAGTCACCTGAGCTAAACAGTTCATCACCTGCAAAACTCTAACTACAGTCTGCACTACCAACAGTCACCTGAGCTAAACAGTTCACATCACCTGCAAAACTCTAACTACAGTCTGCACTACCAACAGTCACCTGAGCTAAACAGTTCACATCACCTGCAAAACTCTAACTACAGTCTGCACTACCAACAGTCACCTGAGCTAAACAGTTCATCACCTGCAAAACTCTAACTACAGTCTGCACTACCAACAGTCACCTGAGCTAAACAGTTCACATCACCTGCAAAACTCTAACTCCAGTCTGCACTACCAACAGTCACCTGAGCTAAACAGATCACATCACCTGCAAAACTCTAACTTCAGTCTGCACTACCAACAGTCACCTGAGCTAAACAGATCACATCACCTGCAAAACTCTAACTACAGTCTGCACTACCAACAGTCACCTGAGCTAAACAGTTCACATCACCTGCAAAACTCTAACTACAGTCTGCACTACCAACAGTCACCTGAGCTAAACAGTTCACATCACCTGCAAAACTCTAACTCCAGTCTGCACTACCAACAGTCACCTGAGCTAAACAGATCACATCACCTGCAAAACTCTAACTTCAGTCTGCACTACCAACAGTCACCTGAGCTAAACAGATCACATCACCTGCAAAACTCTAACTACAGTCTGCACTACCAACAGTCACCTGAGCTAAACAGTTCACATCACCTGCAAAACTCTAACTACAGTCTGCACTACCAACAGTCACCTGAGCTAAACAGTTCACATCACCTGCAAAACTCTAACTACAGTCTGCACTACCAACAGTCACCTGAGCTAAACAGTTCACATCACCTGCAAAACTCTAACTACAGTCTGCACTACCAACAGTCACCTGAGCTAAACAGTTCACATCACCTGCAAAACTCTAACTACAGTCTGCACTACCAACAGTCACCTGAGCTAAACAGTTCACATCACCTGCAAAACTCTAACTACAGTCTGCACTACCAACAGTCACCTGAGCTAAACAGATCACATCACCTTCAAAACTCTAACTACAGTCTCCACTACCAACAGTCACCTGAGCTAAACAGATCACATCACCTGCAAAACTCTAACTACAGTCTCCACTACCAACAGTCACCTGAGCTAAACAGATCACATCACCTGCAAAACTCTAACTACAGTCTGCACTACCAACAGTCACCTGAGCTAAACAGATCACATCACCTGCAAAACTCTAACTACAGTCTGCACTACCAACAGTCACCTGAGCTAAACAGATCACATCACCTTCAAAACTCTAACTACAGTCTCCACTACCAACAGTCACCTGAGCTAAACAGATCACATCACCTTCAAAACTCTAACTACAGTCTGCACTACCAACAGTCACCTGAGCTAAACAGATCACATCACCTTCAAAACTCTAACTACAGTCTGCACTACCAACAGTCACCTGAGCTAAACAGATCACATCACCTGCAAAACTCTAACTACAGTCTGCACTACCAACAGTCACCTGAGCTAAACAGATCACATCACCTGCAAAACTCATTCCAAGCAACACAACTCTTAACACATGGCTCAAAACACGCTCAGTGCAGCCAAACACTATGACAACCCTCACTGAGATAACACACACTGTCACTCAGAACACACTGGGAGTAAAAACACTAGCATCAAACACCAATACAGAAAATACAAACTTTTCATCTTTACAGTTTGAACAATTTCAGTGACTTCATACAAAGTAATATTTTCTTCAAAGAAAAGAGTGACATTCTTTCACATGATTTATTAACATTTTTAGAACATAACAATTCTTTAAGGTAAATGAAAATTAGCAGTTTGCTTCAATAGTCTGTAGTAATTTACGGAATTACAGTAATGAGAAAAAAAAGTTAGAAACTAAAAGTACATACTGTAATTCGAACAAATAATTGAGGGGCTAATCCTGCCTCTCTCTAGCATCAGGCCACAGGTTTTCTTCAACATCACATCTAATGTTTTCTCTTGCCATGCACCTGGGGAAGAACCTTCTGGAGTGCCTTATCCATCCCTGGCAGTCCTCTGGACTCGTGTCCTCACATCCGGCACGCATGGCTTCCAAAAGAGACATTTGGTCTTGTGGGTGGTGACCAAACACTTTCCACCTCCAGGCAGAGAAAGACTCCTCTATTGGGTTGAGGAAGGGTGAATATGCAGGCAGGTACAAAACCATAAATCTTGGTCACCTGTTTGCATGATGGAAAATCTGCATTACAGATGCCACTGTGGATCTTTGTAGATTGGGTTGCACCCTCAACCCTGCCTCTCTCAATGAGAGACCATGGTTCACGACATGGTCTATAAGTGTAGCCCTTATTTCATCTGAAATAACAGCTCTTTGTCTTCTTTGTCTTCCTCCATGCATCCGCCCTCTCTCTGCCACCCTTCTCCCTCCACAAATCCATCTTCCCTGTTCCATTTCCAAAATGAGTCTTTCTGAGCTCTACCTATATATACTGTAATATGTGTGTGTGTTCACTAACAAGTCTAAAACAAGACACCTGCTTAGCCTTTCAGCTGAAATTGCAATCAGCAGTGTTTGAAAGGCACAAGGCTGAAATCTATTCCGTTTTGAATGTGTGGTTCACAGTTTTGACAGCAGTGTGTTAGCATTTGAACAAAGTGCTGTAAATCCACAGTGTTGTGCAGGTTGTGGTTAAAGTCATGGGATAAGTGTGTAGAGTTTTGAAAACTGTGTTCAAGCAATGAAAAACGAACTAGAATTTGGTCCACATGAACTGCTGCTGTGCCGACTGTAGTTAGAGTTTTGCACATGTGACTCCAGTTGTGTCCACTGTCGTTTAGCAATCGGAAAAAACTGTAACATCTGCCAACCATGTGACCAATAACATCTGCTAACCATGTGACCAATAACATCTGCTAACCATGTGACCAATAACATCTGCCAACCATGTGACCAATAACATCTGCTAACCATGTGACCAATAACATCTGCCAACCATGTGACCAATAACATCTGCTAACCATGTGACCAATAACATCTGCTAACCATGTGTATGTGACCAATAACATCTGCTAACCATGTGTATGTGACCAATAACATCTGCTAACCATGTGTATGTGACCAATAACATCTGCTAACCATGTGACCAATAACATCTGCTAACCATGTGTATGTGACCAATAACATCTGCTAACCATGTGACCAATAACATCTGCTAACCATGTGACCAATAACATCTGCTAACCATGTGACCAATAACATCTGCTAACCATGTGACCAATAACATCTGCTAACCGTGTGTATGTGACCATTAACATGTGATTTAATTTGAGCGTAGAGCAGCCATTGAACACTTGGTAGTGTTTGAGACCTGTCTGTTTTCATTTACCGCAAGTGCAACATTTGTATAAAAACATTTGATATAAAGGTTTTTGGAAAGAGAACGACATATTTAGGTGGAGATTCAATTAGGAAAGTGATCAACATTTCTCCTCATTGGAGGAAAAAGCTTAAGAAATCAAGATACACTCAATGATTTGGAATGAGAACGATTTTCCCCCGAAATGGGACGTTATCCATCTTCACTCTGGCTCCGCATCTTAATGCTAATGTGTTATGGAGTGTGTGTGTGTGTGTGTGTGTGTGTGTGTGTGTGTGTGTGTGTGTGTGTGTGTGTGTGTGTGTGTGTGTGTGTGTGTGTGTGTGTGTGTGTGTGTGTGTGTGTGTGTGTGTGTGTGTGTGTGTGTGTGTGTGTGTGTGTGTGTGTGCATACTTTGTCACAACAAGCTCAAGCAGAGAAGGTGCCAAACCCCCAAGCTCATTACCGTTGATATGTTGTCGGAATGTCGGTACAACTGCTGGGAACTGTGAAATATCACAAACTTTAAACCTCAAACTTAATTCTACTCCGACTCTAGAACCTACCTCTTCTCTGACTCTAGAACCTACCTCTTCTCTGACTCTAGAACCTACCTCTTCTCTGACTCTAGAACCTACCTCTTCTCTGACTCTAGAACCTACCTCTTCTCTGACTCTAGAACCTACCTCTTCTCTGACTCTAGAACCTACCTCTTCTCTGACTCTAGAACCTACCTCTTCTCTGACTCTAGAACCTACCTCTTCTCTGACTCTAGAACCTACCTCTTCTCTGACTCTAGAACCTACCTCTTCTCTGACTCTAGAACCTACCTCTTCTCTGACTCTAGAACCTACCTCTTCTCTGACTCTAGAACCTACCTCTTCTCTGACTCTAGCTACGGTTTCCTAACGAGAACACGGGGAACACCAAAAGGAGTTCTGTCTCTTTCCTTGCCACTCATTCCTCTATCTCATCTCTCGATCTCATCTCTCGATCTCATCTCTCGATCTCTCCTGTATTCCCTGTCTATTGTTCTCCTGCTAATTAGCCCTACTGCGTGTGTGTGTGTAAAACCACTCTGAAACAACATCATTATCACACCCTGTTTGAAGTCCCCCCCCCTCTCCTCTACCTCATCTGTCTATTTCTCGTCTCTCGCTTCTCTCTCTCTTCTCCCTCATTGCTACTTCCTTGGCAGGTACAGAGAGAGGGAGTTTCTCCCTCATCGGTACTTCCTTGGCAGGCGCAGTGAGAGGGAGATTGAGTCGGGAGGAGAAGAAGACGTGAAGGGAGCGAGGGAAGAGGAGGAGGAAGAACAGAGAACAGAGAAGAGGAGAGGAGACAGGGCAATAGTGTTGGCTAGATTAGCATACCACACATGGCAAGGGTTGAGATTGGGTCTGGAGCAGATGTTGATTTGCATATTCAATAGTGGTTGGCCAGTGTGTGTGTGTGTGTGTGTGTGTGTGTGTGTGTGTGTGTGTGTGTGTGTGTGTGTGTGTGTGTGTGTGTGTGTGTGTGTGTGTGTGTGTGTGTGTGTGTGTGTGTGTGTGTGTGTGTGTGTGTGTGTGTGTGTGTGTGTGTGTGATAGGGGGGAAGAATGTGACCCAAAGTCATCTTTACTACATCCATGTTACCTGAACAGAGAGAGAGAGAGAATATATATTTAGAGAGAGAGAGAGAGAGAGAATATATATTTAGAGAGAGACAGAGAGAGAGAGAATATATATTTAGAGAGAGACAGAGAGAGAGAGAATATATATTTAGAGAGAGACAGAGAGAGAGAGAATATATATTTAGAGAGAGACAGAGAGAGAGAGAATATATATTTAGAGAGAGAGATGGAGAGAGAGAGAGAATATATATTTAGAGAGAGAGAGAGACTGAGAGAGAGAGAGAGGGAGAGAGAGAGAATATATATTTAGAGAGAGAGATAATATATATTTAGAGAGAGAGAGATAATATATATTTAGAGAGAGACAGAGAGAGAGAATATATATTTAGAGAGAGACAGAGAGAGAGAGAATATATATTTAGAGAGAGAGAGAGATAGAGAGAGAGAGAGAGAGAGAGAGAGAGAGAGAGAGAGAGAGAGAGAGAGAGAGAGAGAGAGAGATAATATATATTTAGAGAGAGAGACAGAGAGAGAGAATATATATTTAGAGAGAGAGAGAGAGAGAGAGAGAGAGAGATAATATATATTTAGAGAGAGAGACAGAGAGAGAGAATATATATTTAGAGAGAGAGAGAGAGAGAGAGAGAGAGAGAGAGAGAGAGAGAGAGAGAGAGAGAGAGAGAGAGAGAGAGAGAGAGAGAGAGAGAGAGAGAGAGAGAGAGAGAATATATATTTAGAGAGAGACAGAGAGAGAGAATATATATTTAGAGAGAGAGAGAGAGAGAGAGAGAGAGACAGAGAGAGAGAGAATATATATTTAGAGAGAGACAGAGAGAGAGAATATATATTTAGAGAGAGAGAGAGAGAGAGAGAGAGAGAGAGAGAGAGAGAGAGAGAGAGAGAGAGAGAGAGAGAGAGAGAGAGATAATATATATTTAGAGAGAGAGACAGAGAGAGAGAATATATATTTAGAGAGAGAGACAGAGAGAGAGAATATATATTTAGAGAGAGAGAGAGAGAGAGAGATAATATATATTTAGAGAGAGACAGAGAGAGAGAGAGCTATTGAGAAAGGCCGCCGTAGGCAGTCCTGGCTCTCATGAGAAGACAGGCTATGTGCCAGGCTATAACGTCCAACCTTTTCTGCAAATACAAATGAGGTGGAAACCGAGTCACACTTTCTATCCTCCTTCCAAATGTAGGACCATATTAGAGAAACATATTTCCCTCAGATTACACAGATCCACAAAGAAATGGAAAACAAACACAATTTTGAAAAACTCCCATATCTAGTGGGTGAAATACCACAGTGTGACATCACAGCAGCAAGATGTGTGACCTGTTGCCACGAGAAAAGGTCAACCAGTGAAGTACAAACACCATTGTAAATACAACCCATATTCATGTTACCTTATTTCCCCTATTTGCACATCATTACAACACTGTACACTGGACATAATATGACATTTGAAATGTCTTTATTATTTTGGAACTTCTGTGAGTGTAAAGTTTACTGTTCATTTTTTATTGTTTATTTATCTTTTGTGTATTTTCTACTTCACTTGTGTTGGCAATGTTAACATATGATTCTCATGCCAATAAAGCCCCTCGAATTGAAATAGAAATAAAATTGAGTTAGAGACTGGAGAAGGAGCGAAACTAAAGGAGAGAACGATACACATGAAAGAGAAAGAAACAGGATAAATAGACTAACAGAGTAATCAGACAGACAACTTGATTACGTTATTCTTTCAGTAATCTCACTGCCTATTAGTGACTGCTTGGTGAGCACCCAAGACACCTAGCATCCAGAAAGGGAAAAGGTAGTGATGATTGACAAGTGTTGTGATGTTTGATTGACAGGTGTTGTGATGTTTGATTGACAGGTGTTGTGATGTTTGATTGACAGGTGTTGTGATGTCTGATTGACATCTGTTGTTATGTTTGATTGACAGGTGTTGTGGTGTTTGATTGACATCTGTTGTGATGTTTGATTGACAGGTGTTGTGATGTTTGATTGACAGGTGTTGTGATGTTTGATTGACAGGTGTTGTGATGTTTGATTGACAGGTGTTGTGATGTCTGATTGACATCTGTTGTTATGTTTGATTGACAGGTGTTATGATGTTTGATTGACAGGTGTTGTGATGTTTGATTGACAGGTGTTGTGATGTTTGATTGACAGGTGTTGTGATGTTTGTTTGACATCTGTTGTGATGTTTGATTGACAGGTGTTGTTATGTTTGATTGACAGGTGTTGTGATGTTTGATTGACAGGTGTTGTGATGTTTGATTGACAGGTGTTGTGATGTTTGATTGACAGGTGTTGTTTACAGTCATTTGCTGATCTGTGTCAGCTGATGAGAGGAAAACGGGGCAGTCAGATGTAGCTAATTACCACAAACATAGTGAATATAGGACACATCCTCTTCAGGAACGCAGTGTCACTAATAAACACTAGAAATATGGTGTACCACCTTGTCTTTTTCGCTCTCTTCAGCACCGGACTTCAGGGTACAGATATTGTGTTCTTCTTAAGAGAGAATCCAGTTCCCTCATTTGTGTGGTGTATCATCAATGGATCCACAGAGGTCTATTGGTTGGGGCTATCATTGTGGTTCAGTGGGTTATCTCTGTCGTGAGAGCAAATATATACTCGTGCGCAGGCACCCATGCAAAACGCATGCGCACGCACGCACGCACACACACACACACACGCACACACACACACACACACACACACATTTCTTGACCTCAACATATCAATCTAATTCATCCTTCCTTCATTTAACCTTTAACTTTAACTTTAACATTTAATTTATTTAGTCATCTAATTCTGTTTTACATGATCATCTAGGTCTATGCTCAACATGGTGTCCTGATGACTGAAAAATGATGAGACAGTCAATAGGGAGGAGGTCAGAGAACTGGCAGTGTGGCGCCAGGACAACAACCTTTCCCTCAACGTCAGAAAGACAAAGGAGCTGATCGTGGCCTACAGGAAAAGGCCGAACAGGCCCACATTAACATCGACGGGGCTGTTGTGAAGCGGGTCCAGAGTTTCAAGTTACTTGCTGTCCACATCACTAAGGAACTATCATGGTCCAAACAAACCAAGACAGTCGTGAAGAGGGCACGACAAAACCTTTTGCCTCTCAGGAGACTGAAAAGATATGTCCTGGGTCCCCAGATCCTCAAAAGGTTCTACAGCTGCACCATCGAGAGCATCCTGACTGGTTGCATCACCGCCTGGTATGGCAACTGCCCGGCATCCTACCGTAAGGCGCTACAGAGAGTAGTGCGTAGTATGGTAGTGCGTACGGCCCAGTACTCTGTACCGGTACCCCCTGTATATAGACTCATTACTAACCAGTGCCCCCTGCACATTGACTCTGTACCGGTACCCTCTGTATATAGACTCATTACTAACCAGTACCACCTGTATATAGCCTCATTACTAACCAGTACCCCCTGTATATAGTCTCATTACTAACCAGTGCCCCCTGCACATTGACTCTGTACCGGTACCCCCTCCACATTGACTCTGTACCGGTACCCCCTCCACATTGACTCTGTACCGGTACCACCTGTATATAGACTCATTACTAACCAGTACCCCCTGTATATAGTCTCATTACTAACCAGTACCCCCTGTATATAGTCTCATTACTAGCCAGTACCCCCTGTATATAGTCTCATTACTAACCAGTAATGTATTAGTTAGACAGTATTCTGGTCTGAACATTCAGTTGTCTCAGTCTGGTGTATTAGTTAGACAGTATTCTGGTCTGAACATTCAGTTCTCTCAGTCTGGTGTATTAGTTAGACAGTATCCTGGTCTGAACATTCAGTTGTCTCAGTCTGGTGTATTAGTTAGACAGTATTCTGGTCTGAACATTCAGTTGTCTCAGTCTGGTGTACTAGTTAGACAGTATTCTGGTCTGAACATTCAGTTGTCTCAGTCTGGTGTATTAGTTAGACAGTATTCTGGTCTGAACATTCAGTTCTCTCAGTCTGGTGTATTAGTTAGACAGTATCCTGGTCTGAACATTCAGTTGTCTCAGTCTGGTGTATTAGTTAGACAGTATTCTGGTCTGAACATTCAGTTGTCTCAGTCTGGTGTACTAGTTAGACAGTATTCTGGTCTGAACATTCAGTTGTCTCAGTCTGGTGTATTAGTTAGACAGTATTCTGGTCTGAACATTCAGTTGTCTCAGTCTGGTGTATTAGTTAGACAGTATCCTGGTCTGAACATTCAGTTGTCTCAGTCTGGTGTACTAGTTAGACAGTATTCTGGTCTGAACATTCAGTTGTCTCAGTCTGGTGTACTAGTTAGACAGTATCCTGGTCTGAACATTCAGTTGTCTCAGTCTGGTGTATTAGTTAGACAGTATCCCGGTCTGAACATTCAGTTGTCTCAGTCTGGTGTACTAGTTAGACAGTATTCTGGTGTTGACATTCAGTTGTCTCAGTCTGTGCAGGAGGTCCATTCATTGTTGGCATGTTTTATTGATGTTTTGAGTGTTGGCATTAAAAGAGAGTGTTCTGTCCATAACGGTTCCCATGCACTTAAAACTCCCTCACTCTCTCTACCTTTCCACCAGCCAGGACTAGGTGGCTCACTGGGTCTCCCTTCCTCTGGAAATCAATGATCAGTTGTTTTGTTTTGATGATTTTGAATGTGAGGTAGTTTGTTAATGCACCGGTAATGATTCACAAACCTTGTTTACTTCTGTTTGGAAATGCAGTGTCATCTGAGAGGTGGATACGGGCGGTGTCATCGGAGAGGTGGATAAGGGCGGTGTCATCGGAGAGGTGGATAAGGGCGGTGTCATCGGAGAGGTGGATAAGGGCGGTGTCATCGGAGAGGTGGATAAGGGCGGTGTCATCTGAGAGGTGGATAAGGGCGGTGTCATCGGAGAGGTGGATACGGGCGGTGTCATCTGAGAGGTGGATACGGGCGGTGTCATCGGAGAGGTGGATAAGGGCGGTGTCATCGGAGAGGTGGATAAGGGCGGTGTCATCTGAGAGGTGGATAAGGGCGGTGTCATCAGAGAGGTGGATAAGGGCGGTGTCATCTGAGAGGTGGATAAGGGCGGTGTCATCGGAGAGGTGGATACGGGCGGTGTCATCTGAGAGGTGGATAAGGGCGGTGTCATCTGAAAGGTGGATACGGGCGGTGTCATCGGAGAGGTGGATAAGGGCGGTGTCATCGGAGAAGTGGATAAGGGCGGTGTCATCTGAGAGGTGGATAAGGGCGGTGTCATCTGAGAGGTGGATACGGGCGGTGTCATCGGAGAGGTGGATACGGGCGGTGTCATCGGAGAGGTGGATAAGGGCGGTGTCATCTGAGAGGTGGATAAGGGCGGTGTCATCGGAGAGGTGGATAAGGGCGGTGTCATCTGAGAGGTGGATAAGGGCGGTGTCATCTGAGAGGTGGATAAGGGCGGTGTCATCTGAGAGGTGGATAAGGGCGGTGTCATCGGAGAGGTGGATAAGGGCGGTGTCATCTGAGAGGTGGATAAGGGCAGTGTCATCTGAGAGGTGGATAAGGGCGGTGTCATCTGAGAGGTGGATAAGGGCAGTGTCATCTGAGAGGTGGATAAGGGCAGTGTCATCTGCATATCCTTTTATCAAGGGACCCTTTTTTTTCAATTTGCTGCCTGAAATGACATTCCCAAATATGTTCTGCCTGTAGCTCAGGACCTGAAACAAGGATATGCATATTATTGATACTATTTGAAAGGAAACACTTTGAAGTTTGTGGAAATGTGAAATGAATGTAGGAGAATAAAACACATTAGATCTGGTAAAAGAAAAAACAAATAAAACAGCAGGGGTTCAAATTGTAGAACCCAGTTCCTATATCTGAATATAAAATGGATTTTATCAAACAAAACTATGCTACATTTTTATCTCTGGAACCATCAGGATGACAAATCAGAAAAAGATTACTGAATGTAAGTACATTATTTACCTTCAGAGGTGAATGTATCAGACCGGTTGCCGTGATAACAGGTTTGTGTTGTTGGTCACTCTCCTCAAACTATAGAATGGTATTTTTTTCCCACTGTAATATCTCATGTATATTGGACAGTGCAGTTAGATTAATTCACTGCCAAGCAGTACACGTCTGAGCCACTCAGGTCAGTGGTGTATGTTTAGAATAGCCCTGGAGAGATGACAGTTCCTTGGGGGGAACCGGAAGATGTACACCAGTGGAGGCTCCTCAGAGGAAAAAAGGGAGGACCATCCTCCTCAGTGAATTTTGTAAAAAGAAAAATTGTGAAATATAAAAAAGGTATCCTTTTTAGATAAAAGTGTTCTAAATATATTGACTTTACCAAATATTTTATTAAAACACACACTCCAATGAAGGTCAACAGTATCCTCAACAGCACTCCTTAAGGTAGCACCATGGTGTAGCTGGAGGACAGCTAGTTTCCGTCCTCCTCTGGGTACATTTTCAATACAAAACCTAGGAGACTCTTGGTTCTCACCCCGTTCCATAGACTTACATATTAATTATGACAACTTTCGGAGGACGTCCTCCAGCCTATCAGAGATTTGCAGCATGAACTTACATGTTGTCCACCCAATCAAAGGATCAGAGAATTAAACAGACTGTTGATTGTGGTGTGTGAAATGTTGTCCCACTTCTCTTCAATGGCTTTGCAAAGTTGCTGGATATTGGCGGGAACTGGAACACACTGTTGTACACGTCAACCCAGAGCATCCCAAACATGCTCAATGGGTGGTGACATGTCTGGTGAGTATGCAGGCCATATAAAAACTGGTACATTCTCAGCTTCCAGGAATTGTGTATAGATCCTTGTGACATGGGGCCATGCATTATCATGCTGGAACCGGAGGTGATGATGACAGATGAATAGAAACGAAGATAGGCCTCAGGATCTCGTCACGCTATGTCTTTGCATTCAAATTG
Organism: Oncorhynchus gorbuscha; assembly: GCF_021184085.1. Taxonomy (NCBI): domain Eukaryota; kingdom Metazoa; phylum Chordata; class Actinopteri; order Salmoniformes; family Salmonidae; genus Oncorhynchus; species Oncorhynchus gorbuscha. The sequence continues at coordinate 7,754,608 of NC_060181.1, forward strand.
CCATCGATAATTTAATTTAGTAGTCATTGTCTGTAGCTTATTCATTGCCTGCCCATAGCATAACCCCGCCGCCGCCATAGGGCACTCTGTTCACAACGTTGACATCGGCACATGCTGTTTACTATCTGCCTGGTACAGTTCTCCAGCATGAAAGTGGCCATCAAAGGTGAGAGTTTGCCCACTGAAGTAGGTTACGACGTCGACCTGCCGTCAGGTCAATACCCTGGTGAGGACAACAAGGATGCAGGTGAGCTTCCCTGAGATGGTTTCTGACAATTTGTGCAGAAATTCTTCCGGTTATGCAAACTCACAGATATATTAGCTGTCTGGGTGGCTGGTCTCAGACCATCCCGCAAGTGATGTAGTCGGATGTGGAGGTCCTGCGTTGTGAGGCCGGTTGGACATACTGATAACAATATTGGAGGGGGCTTATGGTAGAGAAATTAACATTAAATTCTCTGGCAACACCTCTTGTGGACAGTAGTGCTCTGAGAGGGAGCTGTTATCCGAGTTAAGAAGATGTGAGCTCATCTGAGGATTCCTTCAGAAGCTATACCTTGATGTTGTCTGGTCCTCATCTGCATGGCATCTCTCTCTCTCTCTCTCTCTCTCTCTCTCTCTCTCTCTCTCTCTCTCTCTCTCTCTCTCTCTCTCTCTCTCTCTCTCTCGGAGAAAACATATTAACATTGCCAAAGCAAGTGAAGTAGATAATAAACAATAAAAATGAACTGTTAACATTACACTAAGTCTCTCTATCTCCTCTCGCTCTCTAACTGTCATCTTTTGTCTCTCTGTCTGTTTACACACACACACACACACACACACACACACACACACACACACACACACACACACACACACACACACACACACACACACACACACACACACACACACACACACACACACACACACACACACACACACACACACACCATTGCTGATCACCACACCTCCCTTTCTCTTTCTAGGCCAGACACATACAGACAGTGTATGATCCCTGCAGCCGAAATCCATCCTCTGTAAGGTCCAATCTCCCAGCCCTACAAGCCAATGAAACGCAGCGGAGGAGAGGAGAGGAATGCTTTATTTTATACATACAGTCTATCCATCCAAATGGAGTCCTCTAAAGGAGATTAAAGACAGCTGACACGATGGAGTCCTCTAAAGGAGATTAAAGACAGCTGACAAGATGGAGTCCTCTAAAGGAGATAGATTAAAGACAGCTGACAAGATGGAGTCCTCTAAAGGAGATAGATTAAAGACAGCTGACAGTCTATCCATCCAAATGGAGTCCTCTAAAGGAGATAGATTAAAGACAGCTGACAATATGGAGCCCTCTAAAGGAGATAGATTAAAGACAGCTGACAATATGGAGTCCTCTAAAGGAGATAGATTAAAGACAGTTGACAGTCTATCCATCCAAATGGAGTCCTCTAAAGGAGATTAAAGACAGCTGACAAGATGGAGTCCTCTAAAGGAGATTAAAGACAGCTGACAAGATGGAGTCCTCTAAAGGAGATAGATTAAAGACAGTTGACAGTCTATCCATCCAAATGGAGTCTAGAATAAGATAGAATAGATAGATAGAGATAGAATAAAGCCAGTTGACAATATGGAGTCCTCTAAAGGAGATTAAAGACAGCTGACAAGATGGAGTCCTCTAAAGGAGATAGATTAAAGACAGCTGACAAGATGGAGTCCTCTAAAGGAGATAGATTAAAGACATCTGACAATATGGAGTCTTCTAAAGGAGATAGATTAAAGACATCTGACAACATGGAGTCTTCTAAAGGAGATAGATTAAAGACATCTGACAATATGGAGTCTTCTAAAGGAGATAGATTAAAGTCAGCTGACAAGATGGAGTCCTCTAAAGGAGATAGATTAAAGACAGCTGCCAATATGGAGTCCTCTAAAGGAGATAGATTAAAGACAGCTGACAATATGGAGTCCTCTAAAGGAGATAGATTAAAGACAGCTGACAAGATGGAGTCCTCTAAAGGAGATAGATTAAAGACATCTGACAATATGGAGTCTTCTAAAGGAGATAGATTAAAGACAGCTGACAAGATGGAGTCTGTGAACTCTTCATCTTAATTAGCAACATGTCACTGGAACTTACAGGTGTGTGTGTGCATGCATGTGTGCATGCGTGTCTGTGTGTGTGTGTGTGTGTGTGTGTGTGTGTGTGTGTGTGTGTGTGTGTGTGTGTGTGTGTGTGTGTGCGTGTGCGTGTTTGTGCGTGCGTATCTGTGTCTGTCATTCCACATGCTACGACCTCCCAGGGAGACCCGGGGACAGATGGAACCAGCGTCTACAAATCTCTTGAAGTCCTAAATCACACCCTTTTCCCTACTTTCTGGTCAAAAGTGGAGCCCCAGGTAAGGAATAGGATGCGATTCGGGATGCACTGTTTGTGCCAGATCTCAGCTCTACAACATTAGAACAAAGACAGATAAATAGGCATATTGCCTGGCGCTCAGTAGACCCCGTCAAAGGCCCAGTATATCCACTATAATACACTCCCTACGTCTCACTGACACCCCCCCCACCCCCCCGTAGAGATCATTTTACTCATTGTCATTGTGCTTCTGTTTCAAGAGACACACACACACACAGAGACACACACACAGACACACACACAGACACGCAGACACACACGCACACACACACAGAGACACACACACGGACACACAGACACACACACACACACAGACACACACACACAGACACACACACAGACACACAGACACACACACAGACACGCAGACACACACGCACACACACACAGAGACACACACACGGACACACAGACACACACACACACACACAGACACACACACACAGACACACACACACAGACACACAGACACACACACACACACACACACACACACACACACACACACACACACACACACACACACACACACACACACACACACACACACACACACACACACACACACACACACACACACACACACACACACACACACACACACACACACACATCAAAATCAACCTCATCAAACACATCACCCGGTGGAACAGATTAAAGTCTTGATATGCATCCCAAATGGAGCCCTATTCTTAGTGCATAGGGTATAGGGAATAGGTTGATCCCACTCCTCCTTATTAATAATCAGGGTTGGAGTCAGTCCCAACCCTGATTTCCCCAGTAAAGAGTGGAATTACAGAAGCATTCATTTACCTTTTGATCCCTCAGCTATGATCCACTGTCTCCTTCTAAGCTTTCTCCCTCTTCTGGACAGAATACAAATGACAGAGGGTGAGAAGGAGGGGAGAGGGAAGGGGGATATAGAGAGAGAAAAATAGAGAGAGAGAGAGAAGGAGAGAGAGAAATAGCGAGAGAGAGAGAGAGAGAGAGAGAGAGAGAGAGAGAGAGAGAGAGAGAGAGAGAGAGAGAGAGAGAGAGAGAGAGAGAGTGAGAGGGGATAGAGATAGAGAGAGAAGAAGAGAGAGAAATAGCGAGAGAGAGAGAGAGCGAGAGTGAGAGAGGATAGAGAGAGGGTAGAGTGAGAAAAGCAGATCTGTGACCTTTTACCACGAGAAAAGGTCAACCACTGAAGAACAAACACCATTGTAAATACATATTTATGCTTATTTTCCCTTTTGTACATTAACCATTTGTACATTGTTACAACGCTGTATATATTTACATAATATGACATTTGTAATGTCTTTATTGTTTTGAAACTTCCGTATGTGTAATGTCTACTGTTAAATTTTATTGTTTATTTCACTTTATATATTATCTACCTCACTTGCTTTGGCAATGTTAACACATGTTTCCTATGCTAATAAAGCCCTTGAATTGATAGGCAGTCAGTGAATTCTATTTAGATTTTGATGTTTTGCGAAGTTTCGACATTAGTCTTTGTAAGTGTGTTTTTATCAGCCAGGTCCCCCGCGATATAAGTCAGTGTTCGATGTTCATTCATGTCTGAGGACGTCGGGAGATGATGTGGAAACAGGCCACTAGGGGGCAACACTGAGCGCTGTTACCTTCAAGAGGGTTTCTGTTTTAGGGCATTGTGGATCGGGATCGTCGTCAGCATCTGCCACTGAGTTTAACTTATTACCATAAACTTTTAACCATTCAGAGCTAATGCCGACATTTCACCTTCAACTTCAAAATGTTGACGTTTGGAACAACTTCGAAATGTGTTGTTCAGGAAACATAGACAAATTTTACCGTGAGACTGTAAGAGATGGGAGGTTTTATTGTGGTCTCACCCTTTTGAGACTACATTTCCACAAACACACACGTACACGCACACACATAAACACACACACACACACACACACTCTAACACATACACACATAAACATATGCACACATACGCACATGCACATACATGCACAGACATACACACACATGCACACAGATACACAAACACACACATGTACACACACACAAACACATGCAAACACACACATGTACACACACACACACACACACACACACACACACACACACACACACACACACACACACACACACACACACACACACACACACACACACACACACACACACACACACACACACACACACACACACACACACATACTACTCTGTCTGCTCATAAACTACAAACTAGATTTCACTTACTGGGTTGTGCCGTGGCGGAGATCTTTGTGGGCTATACTCGACCTTGTCTCAGGATGGTAAGTTGGTGGTTGAAGATATCCCTCTAGTGGGGTGGGGGCTGTGCTTTGGCAAAGTGGGTGGGGTTATATCCTTCCTGTTTGGCCCTGTCCGGGGATATAATCGGATGGGGCCACAGTGTCTCCTGACCCCTCCTGTCTCAGCCTCCAGTATTTATGCTGTAGTAGTTTATGTGTTGGGGGGCTAGGGTCAGTTTGTTATATCTGGAGTACTTCTCCTGTCCTATCCGGTGTTTTGTGTGGATTTAAGTATGCTCTCTCTAATTCTCTCTTTCTTTCTCTCGGAGGACCTGAGCCCCAGGACCATGCCTCAGGACTACCTGACATGATGACTCCCTACTGTCCCCAGTTCACCTGGCCGTGCTGCTGCGCCAGTTTCAACTGTTCTGCCTGTGATTATTATTATTTGACTATGCTGGTCATTTATGAACATTTGAACATCTTGGCCATGTTCTGTTATAATCTCCACCCAGCACAGCCAGAAGAGGACTGGCCACCCCACATACCCTGGTTCCTCTCTAGGTTTCTTCCTAGGTTTTGGCCGTTCTAGGGAGTTTTTCCTAGCCAGAAAAAACTAAGAGCCAAATAGCGCTCCAATAATGTTCTATTGTGTTGCCTTACAGCTCAGATAAAGAGGGGAGGAGGGGTTCCCCTGTTGATTGTGTTGCCTTACAGCTCAGATAGAGAGGGGAGGAGGGGTTCCCCTGTTGATTGTGTAGCCTTACAGCTCAGATAAAGAGGGGAGGAGGGGTTCCCCTGTTGATTGTGTTGCCTTACAGCTCAGATAAAGAGGGGAGGAGGGGTTCCCCTGTTGATTGTGTTGCCATACAGCTCAGATAGAGAGGGGAGGAGGGGTTTCCCTGTTGATTGTGTTGCCATACAGCTCAGAGAGAGAGGGGAGGAGGGGTTCCCCTGTTGATTGTGTTGCCATACAGCTCAGATAGAGAGGGGAGGAGGGGTTCCCCTGTTGATTGTGTTGCCATACAGCTCAGAGAGAGAGAGGAGGAGGGGTTCCCCTGTTGATTGTGTTGCCATACAGCTCAGAGAGAGAGGGGAGGAGGGGTTCCCCTGTTGATTGTGTTGCCATACAGCTCAGAGAGAGAGGGAAGGAGGGGTTCCCCTGTTGATTGTGTTGCCATACAGCTCAGATAGAGAGGGGAGGAGGGGTTCCCCTGTTGATTGTGTTGCCTTACAGCTCAGAGAGAGAGGGAAGGAGGGGTTCCCCTGTTGATTGTGTTGCCATACAGCTCAGAGAGAGAGGGGAGGAGGGGTTCCCCTGTTGATTGTGTTTACAATAGTATTGTGTTTACAATTATTGGAGCGCTATTTGGCTCTCATAGTTTTTTCTCAGATTTAAAGCCTTTAATTGATTAGAGGGACGTAGGAGATGAGAGACGAAAGGGATGAGAGAGATGAGAGAGATGAGAGAGACGAAGAGATGAGAGGGATGAGAGAAACGAGAGAGACGAGAGAGACGAAGAGATGAGAGGGATGAGACGAGAGAGACGGAAGGGATGAGAGGGATTAGATGGATGAGGACGCTGACAAGGTGTCTGAAGTTAATTTTTAAAGCAGCTATTTAAGTCTTGGTAAAAGAAACACAGGGAATTAAGGGAATGTGTCACAAGTGCACAAGCAGGCAAAAACACACACACACACACACACACACACACACACACACACACACACACACACACACACACACACACACACACACACACACACACACACACACACACACACACACACACACACACACACACACACACACACACACACACACACACACACACACACACACACACACACACACACAGTCTTAATTAACAAAGCTATAGCAATCAATTAAACTACTGTAAACTGTAAAACTGGGTCAGACAATGATTGTGACCCAGTGTGTGTGTGCGTGTGTGTGTGTGAGAGAGAGAGAAAACAGGGTGGCACGGGATTATGTTGATTCTGAGAACTGAGCTCATCCTTGTACCGTTGACAGAAAGCTGAGATTTTCTCATAAAATGTCCACAGTATGTTTCTCCTGTACAGAAAACAGTTCACCAGTCCCTATCGTGGAAACATGTATGTTCCAAACATGCGTTCGTTGAAATATCAACATCCTGTGTTACAGCAAATACACATTTTAGTAACTGGAACGTCAGTTATGTCACAGTATGCTTGAAGTTATATCAATACGACGCGAGTCCAGCAGTTTTAATATATTGTTCAGAAACGTGTTTAAGGGTCACTGGGCTGTATTAGCAACAACTTTTCTTTGATGCCAAAGTTCCCATCTCCTGGCACCACATGCAGATCACAATATGGGGGGCTGCGGATTTGCCCGAAGGCGTCTGTTTTCTGTCTCCTGACCCCCCTCAGGGCCGCTCAGTCGTAAAAAAAAAACAAGAAAGGAAGAGGTGGGAGAGGGTAGGAGAGGGTAGGAGAGGGCGGTGTGGATTAAAGTAAAGATTGCATCACCTGTCGATCTGTTGGGGCGGTATGCGAATTGAAGTGGGTCCAGGGTATCTGAGCAATGACCAGCCTTTCAAAGCATTACATGCCTACAGAATGCTACGGGGCGGTAGTCATTTAGACAGGTTACCTTGGCTTTGATGGTCTGCTTGAAACATGTAGGTATTACAGACTGAGTCAAGGAGAGATTGAAAATGTCAGGGAAGACACTTGCCAGCTGGTCAGCGCATTCTCATAGTGCGCGTCCTGTTAATCCATCTGAACCCGCAGCCTTGTGAACTTTGACCTGTTTAAGGAAAGCGAGATAACATAATCGTACAGAACAGCTGGTGCTCTCATGCATGGTTCAGTGTTGCTTGCCTTGAAGAGAGCATAGAAGGAATTTAGCTCGTCTGGTAGGCTTTGCGATACAGGGCAGCTTGGTTTACCTTTGTGATCCGAGCCAGCGTAGTAGTATTATATCTTAGTCCTGTATTGACACTTTTCCTGTTTGATGAATTGTTGGAGGTCGTAGCCGGATTTCTTTTAAGCGTCCAGATGAGTCTCCCGCCCCTTGAAAGAGGAATCTCTAATCAAATCAATGCGCCGAATATACGCCGAATACAACAGGAATAACTATTTACTAGACCTTAATAAATAACTAACTATAATAAATAAATAATAAATAACTAACTATAAATAACTATTTACTAGACCTTAATCTACAATGCAGTTCAAGAAAAAGTTAAGAAAATATTTACCAAATAAACTAAAGTAAAAAATGATCAAAAGTAACACAATAAAATAATAATAACGAGGATATATGCAGGAGGTACCGGTACCGAGTATGTGTGGGGGTACAGGTTAGTCTAGGTACTTTGTACATGTAGGTAGGAGTAAAGTGAATATGATAATAAACAACGATGAAGCCTGTAGCATCATCTGTCCACTTCCGTATGAAAGTGGATGAGCTGGATGAGCATTTTCTTGTTTGCTTATGGCCTTATACTGCTTGTTGAGTGCAGTCTTAGTGCCAGCATCGGTTTGTGGTGATAAATTGACAGCTACGAATAATATAGATGAGAAGTCTCTTGGTAGATAGTGTGGTCTACAGCTTATCGTACGGTACTCTATCTCAGGTGAGCAAAACCTCGAGACTTCTTTAATATTAGAGATTGTGCGCCAGCTGTTATTGACAAATAGACACACACCCCTACCCCTCGTCTTACCAGCACAAAAACATCCTGTGGCGGACTGCAATAGCATCGAATAGCCCCCGTGATATGCAACTGTTCAGGGAAGTCAGGAACCAATACACGCAGTCAGTCAGGAAAGCTAAGGCCAGCTTCTTCAGGCAGAAGTTTGCATCCTGTAGCTCCAACTCCAAAAAGTTCTGGGACACTGTGAAGTCCATGGAGAACAACAGCACCTCCTCCCAGCTGCCCACTGCACTGAGGTTAGGAAACACGGTCTCCACCGATAAATCCATGATTATCGAAAACTTCAATAAGCACTTCTCAACGGCTGGCCATGCCTTCCGCCTGGCTACTCCAACCTCGGCCAACAGCTCCGCCCCCCCGTAGTTCCTCACCCAAGCCTCTCCAGGTTCTCCTTTACCCAAATCCAGATAGCAGATGTTCTGAAAGAGCTGCAAAACCTGGACCCGTACAAATCAGCTGGGCTTGACAATCTGGACCCGCTATTTCTGAAACTATCTGCTGCCATTGTCGCAACCCCTATTACCAGCCTGTTCAACCTCTCTTTCATATCGTCTGAGATCCCCAAGGATTGGAAAGCTGCCGCAGTCATCCCCCTCTTCAAAGGCGGAGACACCCTGGACCCAAACTGTTACAGACCTATATCCATCCTGCCCTGCCTATCTAAGGTCTTCGAAAGCCAAGTCAACAAACAGGTCACTGACCATCTCGAATCCCACCGTACCTTCTCCGCTGTGCAATCTGGTTTCCGAGCCGGTCACGGGTGCACCTCAGCCACACTCAAGGTACTAAACGATATCATAACCGCCATCGATAAAAGACAGTACTGTGCAGCCGTCTTCATCGACCTCGCCAAGGCTTTTGACTCTGTCAATCACCATATTCTTATCGGCAGACTCAACAGCCTCGGTTTTTCGGATGACTGCCTTGCCTGGTTCACCAATTACTTTGCAGACAGAGTTCAGTGTGTCAAATCGGAGGGCATGCTGTCCGGTCCTCTGGCAGTCTCTATGGGGGTGCCACAGGGTTCAATTCTCGGGCCGACTCTTTTCTCTGTATATATCAATGATGTTGCTCTTGCTGCGGGCGATTCCACCTCTACGCAGACGACACCATTCTATATACTTTCGGCCCGTCATTGGACACTGTGCTATCTAACCTCCAAACGAGCTTCAATGCCATACAGCACTCCTTCCGTGGCCTCCAACTGCTCTTAAACGCGAGTAAAACCAAATGCATGCTTTTCAACCGATCGCTGCCTGCACCCGCATGCCCGACTAGCATCACCACCCTGGATGGTTCCGACCTTGAATATGTGGACATCTATAAGTACCTAGGTGTCTGGCTAGACTGCAAACTCTCCTTCCAGACCCACATCAAACATCTCCAATCGAAAATCAAATCAAGAGTCGGCTTTCTATTCCGCAACAAAGCCTCCTTCACTCACGCTGCCAAGCTTACCCTAGTAAAACTGACTATCCTTCCGATCCTCGACTTCGGCGATGTCATCTACAAAATGGCTTCCAACACTCTACTCAGCAAACTGGATGCAGTCTATCACAGTGCCATCCGTTTTGTCACTAAAGCACCTTATACCACCCACCACTGCGACTTGTATGCTCTAGTCGGCTGGCCCTCACTACATATTCGTCGCCAGACCCACTGGCTCCAGGTCATCTACAAGTCCATGCTAGGTAAAGCTCCGCCTTATCTCAGTTCACTGGTCACGATGGCAACACCCATCCGTAGCACGCGCTCCAGCAGGTGTATCTCACTGATCATCCCTTAAGCCAACACATCATTTGGCCGCCTTTCGTTCCAGTACTCTGCTGCCTGTGACTGGAACGAATTGCAAAAATCGCTGAAGTTGGAGACTTTTATCTCCCTCACCAACTTCAAACATCAGCTATCCGAGCAGCTAACCGATCGCTGCAGCTGTACATAGTCTATAGGAAAATAGCCCACCCATTTTCACCTACCTCATTCCCATACTGTTTTTATACTGTTTTTATTTATTTATTTTTCTGCTCTTTTGCACACCAATATCTCTACCTGTACATGACCATCTGATCATTTATCACTCCAGTGTTAATCTGCAAAATTGTATTATTCGCCTACCTCCTCATGCCTTTTGCACACATTGTATATAGACTGCCCATTTTTTCTACTGTGTTATTGACTTGTTAATTGTTTATTCCATGTGTAACTCTGTGTTGTCTGTTCACACTGCTATGCTTTATGTTGGCCAGGTCGCAGTTGCAAATGAGAACTTGTTCTCAACTAGCCTACCTGGTTAAATAAAGGTGAAAAAAATAGCCTATCTGTCTTTCCGATGCATGAAACATCCTGCCAACTCTATATTATCCGTGTCGTCGTTCGGCCACGACTCGGTGAAACATAAGAATAGAGTTTTTTTTATGTCCCGTAGGATAATCTTGATTATCCATTTGGTTTTCCAATGATTGTACGTGGGTCAATAGAACGTATCGGATTTACTGGATTTACAAATTCTCAGATGGCAACATGACCTCCGCTTTCTCTCCGTCTTTTTCTAAACGCAAATGACGGGGATTTGGGTCCCGTTCCCGAGAAGTCAGTATATCCTTTGTGTCGGACTCGTTAAGCTCTAGCCTTTAGTTCAGTGGGGATGTTGCCTGTAATCCATGGCTTCTGGTTGGGATATGTACGTACTGTCACTGTGGTGTAAGAGAGAAAGAGGGAGAGAGAGAAGGAGAGACAGAGAAAGAAAGAAGGACAGAGAGAGGGAGTGAGATAGTAGAGTAAGATAACAAGAGAGTGACAAAGAGAGGTCTGTATCAAACAGCCTCTCTATATGCAGCTCTTACAAAGGCCTCACAACAGGTGCCCGGGGCTTTCAATTCTCACAGAGAGGAAAGGAGCAGAGAGCAACGAGGAGGGGGGGTAGTGAGAGAGAGGAGAAAGAAAGAGAAGAGAGAAAGAGAAGAGTGGGAGAGAATGACAGAGATGGAGAAGAGGGGGAGAGAATGACAGAGTTGGAGAAGAGAGAGAGGAGTGAGAATAGATTAAAGAAGAGAGGGAGGAGAGAGAGAGAACATCTGTGTGAGTAAAGGACAAAAATACAATAAATCAAATGTATTTATATAGCCCTTCTTACATCAGCTGATATCTCAAAGCGCTGTACAGAAACCCAGCCTAAAACCCCAAACAGCAAGCAATGCAGGTGTAGAAGCACGGTGGCTAGGAAAAACTCCCTACAAAGGTCAAAACCTAGGAAGAAACCTAGAGAGGAATCAGGCTATGTGGGGTGGCCAGTCCTCTTCTGGCTGTGCCGGGTGGAGATTATAACAGAACATGGCCAAGATGTTCAAATGTTCATAAATGACCAGCATAGTCAAATAATAACAATCACAGTGGTTGTTGAGGGTGCAACAGGTCAGCACCTCAGGAGTAAATGTCAGTTGGCTTTTCATTGCCGAGCATTCAGGGTATCTCTACTACTCCTGCTGTCTCTAGAGAGTTGAAAACAGCAGGTCTGGGACAGGTAGCACGTCCGGTGAACAGGTCAGGGACTGGGGACAGCAAGGAGTCATCATGCCAAGTAGTCCTGAGGCATGGTCCTAGGGCTCAGGTCCTCCGAGAGAGAGAGAGAGAGAAAGAAAGAAAGAATTAGAGAGAGCATACTTAAATTCAAAGAGGACACCGGATAAGACAGGAGAAGTACTCCAGATATAGCAGACTGACCCTAGCCCCCCGACACAAACTACTGCAGCATTAATACTGGAGGCTGAGACAGGAGGGGTCAGGAGACACTGTGGCCCCATCCGATGATACCCTCGGACAGGGCCAAACAAGCAGGATATAACCCCACCCACTTTGCCAAAGCACAGCCCCCACACCACTAGAGGGATATCTTCAACCACCAACTTACCATCCTGAGACAAGGCCGAGTATAGCCCACAAAGACCTCCGCCACGGCACAACCCAAGGGGGGGGCGCCATCCCAGACAGGAAGATCACGTCAGTGACTCAACACACTCAAGTGACGCACCCCTCCTAGGGACGGCATGGAAGAGCACCAGTAAGCCAGTGACTCAGCACCTGTAATAGGGTTAGAGGCAGAGAATCCCAGTGGAGAGAGGGGAACCGGCCAGGCAGAGACAGCAAGGACGGTTCGTTGCTCCAGAGCCTTTCCGTTCACCTTCACACTCCTGGGCCAGACTACACTCAATCATATGACCCAATGAAGAGATGAGTCTTCAGTAAAGACTTAAAGGTTGAGACCGAGTTTGCGTCTCTCACATGGGTATTCAGACCATTCCATAAAAATGGAGCTCTATAGGAGAAAGCTGTTTCCTTAGAAATTCTAGGGACAATTAGGAGGTCTGCGTCTTGTGACTGTAGCGTACGTGTAGGTATGACCGGTAGGACCTTATCGGTAAGATAGGTAGGAGCAAGCCCATGTAATGCTTTGTAGGTTAGCAGTAAAACCTTGAAATCAGCCCTTGCCTTGACAGGAAGCCAGTGTAGAGAGGCTAGCACTGGTGTAATATGATAATTATTTTTGGTTCTAGTCAGGATTCTAGTAGTCGTATTTATCACTAACTGAAGTTTATTTAGTGCTTTATCCGGGTACCCGGAAAGTAGAGCATTGCAGTAGTCTAACCTAGAAGTAACAAAAGCATGGATTAATTTTTCTGCATCATTTTTGGACAGAAAGTTACTGATTTTTGCAATGTTACGTAGATGGAAAAAAGCTGTATTGGAAACAGTCTTGATATGTTCTTCAAAAGAGACATCCAGAGTAAAGCCGAGGTCCTTCACAGTTTTATTTGAGACGACAGTACAACCATCAAGATTAATTGTCAGATTCAACAGAAGATCTCTTTGTTTCTTGGGACCTAAAACAAGCATCTCTGTTTTGAGTTTAAAAGTAGAAAGTTTGCAGCCATCCACTTCCTTGTCTGAAAATAACAATCCATAATTTTGGGGGGGATACTTTTCACAGAAAAAGACAGAAAGGGCAATAGAGAGACACTCAGGTACACAACGACCCCCACCAAAGAGAACCCCTCCGATTGCAAACATGTCTACCAGTGTCCTCTGTTTTCATCCCTCAGTCTTCTCTACCAGTGTCCTCTGTTTTCATCCCTCAGTCTTCTCTACCAGTGTCCTCTGTTTTCATCCCTCAGTCTTCTCTACCAGTGTCCTCTGTTTTCATCCCTCAGTCTTCTCTACCAGTGTCCTCTGTTTTCATCCCTCAGTCTTCTCCACACGTGTTCTCTGTTTTCATCCCTCAATCTTCTCTATCAGTGTCCTCTGTTTTCATCCCTCAGTCTTCTCCACCCGTGTCCTCTGTTTTCATCCCTCAATCTTCTCTACCAGTGACCTCTGTTTTCATCACTCAGTCTTCTCTATCAGTGTCCTCTGTTTTCATCCCTCAGCCTTCTCCACCCGTGTCCTCTGTTTTCATCCCTCAATCTTCTCTACCAGTGACCTCTGTTTTCATCACTCAGTCTTCTCTACCAGTGTCCTCTGTTTTCATCACTCAGTCTTCTCTACCAGTGTCCTCTGTTTTCATCACTCAGTCTTCTCTACCAGTGTCCTCTGTTTTCATCCCTCAATCTTCTCTACCAGTGACCTCTGTTTTCATCACTCAGTCTTCTCTACCAGTGTCCTCTGTTTTCATCCCTCAATCTTCTCTATCAGTGTCCTCTGTTTTCATCACTCAGTCTTCTCTACCAGTGTCCTCTGTTTTCATCACTCAGTCTTCTCTACCAGTGTCCTCTGTTTTCATCCCTCAATCTTCTCTACCAGTGACCTCTGTTTTCATCACTCAGTCTTCTCTACCAGTGTCCTCTGTTTTCATCCCTCAATCTTCTCTATCAGTGTCCTCTGTTTTCATCCCTCAGTCGTCTCTACCAGTGTCCTCTGTTTTCATCCCTCAGTCGTCTCTACCAGTGACCTCTGTTTTCATCCCTCAGTCGTCTCCACCAGTGTCCTGTGTTTTCATCCCTCATTTTTCTCCACCAGTGTCTTGTGTTTTCATCTCTCATAGTCTTCTCCACCAGTGTCCTGTGTTTTCATCCCTCATAGTCTTCTCCACCAGTGTCCTGTGTTTTCATCCCTCATAGTCTTCTCTACCAGTGTCCTGTGTTTTCATCCCTCATAGTCTTCTCCACCAGTGTCCTGTGTTTTCATCCCTCATAGTCTTCTCTACCAGTGTCCTGTGTTTTCATCCCTCATAGTCTTCTCTACCAGTGTCCTGTGTTTTCATCCCTCAGTCTTCTCCACCAGTGTCCTGTGTTTTCATCCCTCAGTCTTCTCCATTCTCCACTAATAATATCACAGTGTGCATTCAATGGCACCATTTTCCCTGTGGACCCTGGTCAAAGGCAGTGCACTATATAGCTGACAGAGTGCCTTCTGGGACAAGGACATGGTCTGGACGATACAGTAAACTGTTTGTGGTGTCGCCTTCATTAGAATTCCTGTGTTGCAGCCTAAGTCTGTCTCCTGTCTCTGGTGGCTTGGCCTAAAATAAAACACAAACATGGCCTAAAAAACCCACAAACATGGCCTAACAAACATGGCCTAACAAAAACACAAACATGGCCTAACAAACTCACAAACATGGCCTAACAAACTCACAAACATGGCCTAACAAACATGGCCTAACAAACTCACAAACATGTTCTAACAAAACACACAAACATGGCCTAACAAACATGGCCTAACAAAAACACAAACATGGCCTAACAAACTCACAAACATGGCCGAACAAACTCACAAACATGGCCGAACAAACTCACAAACATGGCCTAACAAACTCACAAACATGGCCTAACAATCATAGGCGCAAATGCACAAACACTCATGGGCATGTGCACCACATAAGCCCCTAACCGCTCCACCCACATATTCACACAAACAGATTCACAGCACAGAGACTAATGCATAATTCATTGTAATATAGCAAATGATGTATGGTTCTGTGGGTGCCAGCAACACTATAATAACAGACCTAATGCACTAGCTGACAAATCTGTAACACTCAGATGTAAGACATGATCGCACCTAATTCCACCAATAACATGAGAGAGAGAGAGAGAGAGAGGTAGAGAGAGAGAGAGAGAGAGAGAGAGAGGGGTAGAGAGAGAGAGAGAGAGAGGGAGAGAGAGAGAGAGAGGTAGAGAGAGAGAGGGGTAGAGAGAGAGAGAGGTAGAGAGAGAGAGAGGTAGAGAGAGAGATAGAGGTAGAGAGAGAGATAGAGAGAGGTAGAGAGAGAGAGAGAGAGAGAGAGAGAGAGAGAGAGAGAGAGAGAGAGAGAGAGAGGAGAGAGAGAGAGAGAGAGAGAGAGAGAGAGAGAGAGAGAGAGAGAGAGAGAGAGGTAGAGAGAGAGAGAGAGAGAGAGAGAGAGAGAGAGAGAGAGAGAGAGAGAGAGAGAGAGAGAGAGAGAGAGAGAGAGAGAGGTAGAGAGAGAGAGAGAGAGCTAGAGAGAGAGAGAGGTAGAGAGAGGTAGAGAGAGAGTGAGGTAGAGAGAGAGAGAGAGGTAGAGAGAGAGATAGAGAGAGGTAGAGAGAGAGATAGAGAGAGGTAGAGAGAGAGAGAGGTAGAGAGAGAGAGGGGTAGAGAGAGAGAGAGAGAGAGGTAGAGAGAGGTAGAGAGAGAGAGAGAGAGAGATAGAGAGAGAGAGGTAGAGAGAGAGGTAGAGAGGTAGAGAGAGAGGGAGAGAGATAGAGAAGGAGGTAGAGAGAGAGAGAGAGGTAGAGAGAGGTAGAGAGAGAGGTAGAGAGAGAGGTAGAGAGAGAGAGAGAGAGAGAGGGGTAGAGAGAGAGAGAGAGTGAGAGGTAGAGAGAGAGAGGTAGAGAGAGGTAGAGAGAGAGAGGTAGAGAGAGAGAGAGGTAGAGAGGTAGAGAGAGGTAGAGAGTGAGAGAGAGGTAGAGAGAGAGGTAGAGAGAGGTAGAGAGTGAGAGAGAGGTAGAGAGAGAGGTAGGGAGAGAGAGAGATATAGAGAGAGGTAGAGAGAGAGGTAGAGAGAGAGAGGTAGAGAGAGGTAGAGATATAGAGAGAGGTAGAGAGAGAGAGGTAGAGAGAGAGAGAGAGAGAGGTAGAGAGAGAGAGAGAGAGAGGTAGAGGTAGAGAGAGGTGGACATAGAGGTAGAGAGAGATAGAGAGAGAGGTAGAGGTAGAGGTAGAGAGAGGTGGACGTAGAGGTAGAGAGATATATATAGAGAGAGAGGTAGAGAGAGAGAGAGGTAGAGAGAGAGAGAGAGAGAGAGAGAGAGAGAGAGAGAGAGAGAGAGAGAGAGAGAGAGAGAGAGAGAGAGAGAGAGAGAGGTAGAGAGAGAGAGGTAGAGAGAGAGAGGTAGAGAGAGGTAGAGAGAGAGGTAGAGAGAGGTAGAGAGAGAGGTAGAAGTAGAGAGAGAGGTAGAGGTAGAGAGATAGGTTGAGGTAGAGAGAGAGGTGGAGGTAGAGAGAGAGAGGTAGAGAGAGAGATATATAGAGAGAGAGAGGTAGAGGTAGAGAGAGGTGGAGGTAGAGAGATAGATATCTAGAGAGAGAGAGAGGTAGAGAGGTAGAGAGATAGAGAGAGAGGTAGAGGTAGATATATATATATATATATAGAGAGAGAGGTAGAGGTAGAGATAGAGAGAGGTAGAGAGAGAGAAAGGTAGAGAGAGAAAGGTAGAGAGAGAGAGGTAGAGAGAGAGAGAAAGGTAGAGGTAGAGAGAGGTGGAGGTAGAGGTAGAGAGAGGTGGAGGTAGAGGTAGAGAGAGGTGGAGGTAGAGAGAGATATATAGAGAGAGAGGTAGAGGTAGAGAGAGGTGGAGGTAGAGGTAGAGAGAGGTAGAGGTAGAGGTAGAGAGAGAGATAGTGAGAGAGGTAGAGGTTGAGAGAGGCAGAGAGAGAGGTAGAGGTAGAGAGAGGTAGAGGTAGAGAGAGGTGGAGGTAGAGAGAGAGATATATAGAGAGAGAGGTAGAGGTAGAGAGAGGTGGAGGTAGAGGTAGAGAGAGAGAGAGGTAGAGAGGTAGAGAGATAGAGAGAGAGGTAGAGGTAGAGAGAGAGATATATATATAGAGAGAGAGGTAGAGAGAGAGAAAGGTAGAGAGAAAGGTAGAGAGAGAGAGGTAGAGAGAGAGGTAGAGAGGTAGAGGTAGAGAAAGAGAGATAGAGAGAGAAAGGTAGAGGTAGAGGTCGAGGTAGAGGTAGAGAGAGAGGTAGATGTAGAGGTAGAGAGAGAGGTAGAGGTAGATGTAGAGAGAGAGGTAAAGGTAGAGGTAGAGAGAGGCAGAGGTAGAGAGAGAGATAGAGAGAGAGGTAGAGGTTGAGAGAGGCAGAGAGAGAGGTAGAGGTAGAGAGAGGTAGAGGTAGAGAGAGGTAGATAGTGAGGTAGAGGTAGAGAGAGTGGGAGAGGTAGAGGTAGAGAGAGAGGTAGAGGTAGAGAGGTAGAGGTAGAGAGAGGTAGAGAGAGAGAGAGAGGTATAGGTAGAGAGATTGGGAGAGGTAGAGGTAGAGAGAGAGGTAGAGGTAGAGAGAGAGGTAGAGGTAGAGGTAGAGAGAGAGTTAGAGGTAGAGGTAGAGAGAGAGAGAGGTAGAGGTCGAGAGAGAGCAGAGATAGAGGTAGAGAGAGGTAGAGGTAGAGAGAGGTAGAGGTAGAGGTAGAGGTAGAGGTAGAGAGAGAGGTAGAGGTAGAGAGAGGTCGAAAGAGAGGTAGGGAGAGAGGTAGAGGTAGAGAGAGGTAGAAAGAGAGGTAGAGGTAGAGAGAGGTAGATAGAGAGGTAGAGGTAGAGAGAGGTAGAAAGAGAGGTAGAGAGAGAGATAGAGGTAGAGTGAGGTAGAAAGAGAGGTAGAGAGAGAGGTAGAGGTAGAGAGAGGTAGAAAGAGAGGTAGAGAGAGAGGTAGAGAGAGGTCGAGAGAGGTAGAGCGGTAGAGGTAGAGAGAGGTAGAAAGAGAGGTAGAGAGAGGTAGAGAGAGGTAGAGGTAGAGAGATAGAAAGAGAGGTAGAGAGAGGTAGAGAGAGGTAGAGAGAGGTAGAGATAGAGAGAGGTAGAGATAGAGAGAGGTAGAGAGAGGTAGAGGTAGAGAGAGGTAGAGAGAGGTAGAGAGAGAGAGAGGTAGAGAGAGAGGTAGAGGTAGAGAGAGAGGTAGAGGTAGAGAGATAGAAAGAGAGGTAGAGAGAGGTAGAGAGAGAGAGAGGTAGAGAGAGAGGTAGAGGTAGAGAGAGAGGTAGAGGTAGAGAGATAGAAAGAGAGGTAGAGAGAGGTAGAGATAGGTAGAGAGAGGTAGAGAGAGGTAGAGGTAGAGGTAGAGAGAGGTAGAGAGAGGTAGAGAGAGGTAGAGAGAGGTAGAGCTAGAGGTAGAGAGAGATTGAGAGAGGTAGACGTAGAGAGAGGTAGAGATAGAGAGAGGTAGAGAGTGAGGTAGAGGTAGAGAGAGTGGGAGAGGTAGAGGTAGAGAGAGAGGTAGAGGTAGAGAGAGGTCGAAAGAGAGGTAGAGAGAGAGAGGTAGAGGTAGAGAGAGGTAGAGAGAGAGTGAGAGGTATAGGTAGAGAGATTGGGAGAGGTAGAGGTAGAGAGAGAGGTAGAGGTAGAGAGAGAGGTAGAGGTAGAGGTAGAGAGAGAGTTAGAGGTAGAGGTAGAGAGAGAGAGAGAGAGGTAGAGGTCGAGAGAGAGCAGAGATAGAGGTAGAGAGAGAGGTAGAGGTAGAGAGAGGTAGAGGTAGAGGTAGAGGTAGAGAGAGAGGTAGAGGTAGAGAGAGGTCGAAAGAGAGGTAGAGAGAGAGGTAGAGGTAGAGAGAGGTAGAAAGAGAGGTAGAGGTAGAGAGAGGTAGATAGAGAGGTAGAGGTAGAGAGAGGTAGAAAGAGAGGTAGAGAGAGAGGTAGAGGTAGAGTGAGGTAGAAAGAGAGGTAGAGAGAGAGGTAGAGGTAGAGAGAGGTAGAAAGAGAGGTAGAGAGAGAGGTAGAGAGAGGTCGAGAGAGGTAGAGCGGTAGAGGTAGAGAGAGGTAGAAAGAGAGGTAGAGAGAGGTAGAGAGAGGTAGAGGTAGAGAGATAGAAAGAGAGGTAGAGAGAGGTAGAGAGAGGTAGAGGTAGAGAGAGGTAGAGAGAGGTAGAGAGAGGTAGAGAGAGGTAGAGAGAGATATAGCTAGAGGTAGAGAGAGGTTGAGAGAGGTAGAGGTAGAGGTAGAGAGAGGTAGAGAGAGGTAGAGATAGAGAGAAGTAGAGAGAGGTAGAGATAGAGAGAGGTAGAGCTAGAGGTAGAGAGAGGTAGAGATAGAGAGAGGTAGAGCTAGAGTTAGAGAGAGGTAGAGAGAGGTAGAGGTAGAGGTAGAGAGAGGTAGAGAGGTAGAGAGAGGTAGAGCTGGAGGTAGAGAGAGGTAGAGAGAAGTAGAGAGAGGCAGAGAGAGGTAGAGAGAGGTAGAGATAGAGAGAGGTAGAGATAGAGAGAGGTAGAGAGAGGTAGAGGTAGAGAGAGGTAGAGAGAGGTAGAGAGAGAGAGGTAGAGAGAGAGGTAGAGGTAGAGAGAGAGGTAGAGGTAGAGAGATAGAAAGAGAGGTAGAGAGAGGTAGAGATAGGTAGAGAGAGGTAGAGAGAGGTAGAGGTAGAGGTAGAGAGAGGTAGAGAGAGGTAGAGAGAGGTAGAGAGAGGTAGAGCTAGAGGTAGAGAGAGATTGAGAGAGGTAGACGTAGAGAGAGGTAGAGAGAGGTAGAGAGAGGTAGAGATAGAGAGAGGTAGAGATAGAGAGAGGTAGAGAGAGGTAGAGGTAGAGAGAGGTAGAGAGAGGTAGAGAGAGAGAGAGGTAGAGAGAGAGGTAGAGGTAGAGAGAGAGGTAGAGGTAGAGAGATAGAAAGAGAGGTAGAGAGAGGTAGAGAGAGAGAGAGGTAGAGAGAGAGGTAGAGGTAGAGAGAGAGGTAGAGGTAGAGAGATAGAAAGAGAGGTAGAGAGAGGTAGAGATAGGTAGAGAGAGGTAGAGAGAGAGGTAGAGGTAGAGGTAGAGAGAGGTAGAGAGAGGTAGAGAGAGGTAGAGAGAGGTAGAGCTAGAGGTAGAGAGAGATTGAGAGAGGTAGACGTAGAGAGAGGTAGAGATAGAGAGAGGTAGAGAGTGAGGTAGAGGTAGAGAGAGTGGGAGAGGTAGAGGTAGAGAGAGAGGTAGAGGTAGAGAGAGGTCGAAAGAGAGGTAGAGAGAGAGAGGTAGAGGTAGAGAGAGGTAGAGAGAGAGTGAGAGGTATAGGTAGAGAGATTGGGAGAGGTAGAGGTAGAGAGAGAGGTAGAGGTAGAGAGAGAGGTAGAGGTAGAGGTAGAGAGAGAGTTAGAGGTAGAGGTAGAGAGAGAGAGAGGTAGAGGTCGAGAGAGAGCAGAGATAGAGGTAGAGAGAGGTAGAGGTAGAGAGAGGTAGAGGTAGAGGTAGAGGTAGAGAGAGAGGTAGAGGTAGAGAGAGGTCGAAAGAGAGGTAGAGAGAGAGGTAGAGGTAGAGAGAGGTAGAAAGAGAGGTAGAGGTAGAGAGAGGTAGAGGTAGAGAGAGGTAGAAAGAGAGGTAGAGAGAGAGGTAGAGGTAGAGTGAGGTAGAAAGAGAGGTAGAGAGAGAGGTAGAGGTAGAGAGAGGTAGAAAGAGAGGTAGAGAGAGAGGTAGAGAGAGGTCGAGAGAGGTAGAGCGGTAGAGGTAGAGAGAGGTAGAAAGAGAGGTAGAGAGAGGTAGAGAGAGGTAGAGGTAGAGAGATAGAAAGAGAGGTAGAGAGAGGTAGAGAGAGGTAGAGGTAGAGAGAGGTAGAGAGAGGTAGAGAGAGGTAGAGAGAGGTAGAGAGAGATATAGCTAGAGGTAGAGAGAGGTTGAGAGAGGTAGAGGTAGAGGTAGAGAGAGGTAGAGATAGAGAGAAGTAGAGAGAGGTAGAGATAGAGAGAGGTAGAGCTAGAGGTAGAGAGAGGTAGAGATAGAGAGAGGTAGAGCTAGAGTTAGAGAGAGGTAGAGAGAGGTAGAGGTAGAGGTAGAGAGAGGTAGAGAGGTAGAGAGAGGTAGAGCTGGAGGTAGAGAGAGGTAGAGAGAAGTAGAGAGAGGCAGAGAGAGGTAGAGAGAGGTAGAGATAGAGAGAGGTAGAGATAGAGAGAGGTAGAGAGAGGTAGAGGTAGAGAGAGGTAGAGAGAGGTAGAGAGAGAGAGGTAGAGAGAGAGGTAGAGGTAGAGAGAGAGGTAGAGGTAGAGAGATAGAAAGAGAGGTAGAGAGAGGTAGAGATAGGTAGAGAGAGGTAAAGAGAGGTAGAGGTAGAGGTAGAGAGAGGTAGAGAGAGGTAGAGAGAGGTAGAGAGAGGTAGAGCTAGAGGTAGAGAGAGATTGAGAGAGGTAGACGTAGAGAGAGGTAGAGATAGAGAGAAGTAGAGAGAGGTAGAGATAGAGAGAGATAAAGCTAGAGGTAGAGAGAGGTAGAGAGAGGTAGAGCTAGAGGTAGAGAGAGGTAGAGGTAGAGGTAGAGAGAGGTAGAGCTGGAGGTAGAGAGAGGTAGAGAGAGGTAGAGGGAGAGTTAGAGAGAGGTAGAGGGAGAGGTAGAGAGAGGTAGAGAGAGGTAGAGATAGAGAGAGGTAGAGGTAGAGGTAGAGGTAGAGGGAGAGGGAGAGGTAGAGAGAGGTAGATATAGAGAGAGGTAGAGGTAGAGAGAGGTAGAGAGAGGAAGAGAGAGGTAGAGGTAGAGGTAGAGGTAGAGGTAGAGGTAGAGGTAGAGAGAGGAAGAGAGAGGTAGAGGTAGAGGTAGAGAGAGGTAGAGAGAGGTAGAGCTGTAGGTAGAGAGAGGTAGAGAGAGGTAGAGTGAGGTAGAGAGAGGTAGAGCTGTAGGTAGAGAGAGGTAGAGAGAGGTAGAGCTGTAGGTAGAGAGAGGTAGAGTGAGGTAGAGGTAGAGAGAGTTGGAGAGGTAGAGGTAGAGAGAGGTAGAGGTAGAGGTAGAGGTAGAGGGAGAGGTAGAGAGAGGTAGAGAGAGGTAGAGAGAGGTAGAGGTAGAGGACTTCGACTTACATACAGGAAGTCAAATAGACAGCCAAATGTACTAAACTTTTTAGTGCCGGTTATTTTCACAGTAGGAAGAACACCGATAGTGATATTTTCAATCCACTCCCCTCTGTTTTGTCTTAGTAAATACATGTCCATAATAAACCAATGTCACAAACCACACTCTGTGATGTCATAATAAATCACTCTCTGCAATGTCAAACTGTTTTCAATTATGTCATAATAAATCATTATTTGTCACAAATAGTCATCTGTGATGTCGCCAACCCTTTGTCTCTCATCTCACATATAGGATGTCATGAACCATTCTCTGTCATCACAAACTTCTCCCTGTGATGTCACAAACACACTCTATCCTCCTCCCCTCAGTGATGTCACAAACACACTCTATCCTCCTCCCCTCAGTGATGTCACAAACACACTCTATCCTCCTCCCCTCAGTGATGTCACAAACACACTCTATCCTCCTCCCCTCAGTGATGTCACAAACACACTCTATCCTCCTCCCCTCAGTGATGTCACAAACACACTCTATCCTCCTCCCCTCAGTGATGTCACAAACACACTCTATCCTCCTCTCCTCAGTGATGTCACAAACACACTCTATCCTCCTCTCCTCAGTGATGTCACAAACACACTCTATCCACCTCCCCTCAGTGATGTCACAAACACACTCTATCCTCCTCCGCTCAGTGATGTCACAAACACACTCTATCCTCCTCCCCTCAGTGATGTCACAAACACACTCTATCCTCCTCCCCTCAGTGATGTCACAAACACACTCTATCCTCCTCCCCTCAGTGATGTCACAAACACACTCTATCCTCCTCCCCTCAGTGATGTCACAAACACACTCTATCCTCCTCTCCTCAGTGATGTCACAAACACACTCTATCCTCCTCTCCTCAGTGATGTCACAAACACACTCTATCCTCCTCCCCTCAGTGATGTCACAAACACACTCTATCCTCCTCTCCTCAGTGATGTCACAAACACACTCTATCCTCCTCTCCTCAGTGATGTCATAAACACACTCTATCCTCCTCCCCTCAGTGATGTCACAAACACACTCTATCCTCCTCCGCTCAGTGATGTCATAAACACACTCTATCCACCTCCCCTCAGTGATGTCATAAACACACTCTATCCACCTCCCCTCAGTGATGTCATAAACACACTCTATCCTCCTCTCCTCAGTGATGTCACAAACACACTCTATCCTCCTCCCCTCAGTGATGTCACAAACACACTCTATCCTCCTCCCCTCAGTGATGTCATAAACACACTCTATCCTCCTCCCCTCAGTGATGTCATAAACACACTCTGTCGTCCTCCCCTCAGTGATGTCACAAACACACTCTATCCTCCTCCCCTCAGTGATGTCATAATAATAATTCAACTTCTTCTCAGGTCTGGGTAATTCCAGAGCCTTTTGAAACATCCACCGAGGCATTAGAGGAGATTTGTTCAATAAGCTCCCAGGTCCCCTGCTTTGAAGGTGGATCAGTGTGTATAGTGACAGACTGATAGGGACTCCTCTGTCCTGTGTATATCACTGTGTTAGTGACAGACTGATAGGGACTCCTCTGTCCTGTGTATATCACTGTGTTAGTGACAGACTGATAGGGACTCCTCTGTCCTGTGTATATCACTGTGTTAGTGACAGACTGATAGGGACTCCTCTGTCCTGTGTATATCACTGTGTTAGTGACAGACTGATAGGGACTCCTCTGTCCTGTGTATATCACTGTGTTAGTGACAGACTGATAGGACATTAGAGACAGGTTCCCTGGTTGTATAGCCGTTAGGACATTAGAGACAGGTTCCCTGGTTGTATAGCCGTTAGGACATTAGAGACAGGTTCCCTGGTTGTATAGCCGTTAGGACATTAGAGACAGGTTCCCTGGTTGCCGTTAGGACATTAGAGACAGGTTCCCTGGTTGTATAGCCGTTAGGACATTAGAGACAGGTTCCCTGGTTGTATAGCCGTTAGGACATTAGAGACAGGTTCCCTGGTTGTATAGCCGTTAGGACATTAGGGACAGGTTCCCTGGTTGCCGTTAGGACATTCGGGACAGGTTCCCTGGTTGTATAGCCGTTAGGACATTAGAGACAGGTTCCCTGGTTGTATAGCCGTTAGGACATTAGAGACAGGTTCCCTGGTTGTATAGCCGTTAGGACATTAGAGACAGGTTCCCTGGTTGTATAGCCGTTAGGACATTAGAGACAGGTTCCCTGGTTGCCGTTAGGACATTAGAGACAGGTTCCCTGGTTGTATAGCCGTTAGGACATTAGAGACAGGTTCCCTAGTTGCCGTTAGGACATTAGGGACAGGTTCCCTGGTTGTATAGCCTTTGGGACATTAGAGACAGGTTCCCTGGTTGTATAGCCGTTAGGACATTAGGGACAGGTTCCCTGGTTGCCGTTAGGACATTAGGGACAGGTTCCCTGGTTGTATAGCCGTTAGGACATTAGAGACAGGTTCCCTGGTTGCCGTTAGGACATTAGAGACAGGTTCCCTGGTTGTATAGCCGTTAGGACATTAGAGACAGGTTCCCTGGTTGCCGTTAGGACATTAGAGACAGGTTCCCTGGTTGTATAGCCGTTAGGACATTAGAGACAGGTTCCCTGGTTGCCGAAGGACATTAGAGACAGGTTCCCTGGTTGTATAGCCGTTAGGACATTAGAGACAGGTTCCCTGGTTGTATAGCCGTTAGGACATTAGAGACAGGTTCCCTGGTTGTATAGCCGTTAGGACATTAGAGACAGGTTCCCTGGTTGTATAGCCGTTAGGACATTAGAGATAGGTTCCCTGGTTGTATAGCCGTTAGGACATTAGAGACAGGTTCCCTGGTTGTATAGCCGTTAGGACATTAGAGACAGGTTCCCTGGTTGTATAGCCGTTAGGACATTAGAGACAGGTTCCCTGGTTGTATAGCCGTTAGGACATTAGAGATAGGTTCCCTGGTTGTATAGCCGTTAGGACATTAGAGACAGGTTCCCTGGTTGTATAGCCGTTAGGACATTAGAGATAGGTTCCCTGGTTGTATAGCCGTTAGGACATTAGAGACAGGTTCCCTGGTTGTATAGCCGTTAGGACATTAGAGACAGGTTCCCTGGTTGTATAGCCGTTAGGACATTAGAGATAGGTTCCCTGGTTGTATAGCCGTTAGGACATTAGAGACAGGTTCCCTGGTTGTATAGCCGTTAGGACATTAGAGATAGGTTCCCTGGTTGTATAGCCGTTAGGACATTAGAGACAGGTTCCCTGGTTGTATAGCCGTTAGGACATTAGAGATAGGTTCCCTGGTTGTATAGCCGTTAGGACATTAGAGGCAGGTTCCCTGGTTGTATAGCCGTTAGGACATTAGAGACAGGTTCCCTGGTTGTATAGCCGTTAGGACATTAGAGACAGGTTCCCTGGTTGTATAGCCGTTAGGACATTAGAGATAGGTTCCCTGGTTGTATAGCCGTTAGGACATTAGAGACAGGTTCCCTGGTTGTATAGCCGTTAGGACATTAGAGATAGGTTCCCTGGTTGTATAGCCGTTAGGACATTAGAGACAGGTTCCCTGGTTGTATAGCCGTTAGGACATTAGAGACAGGTTCCCTGGTTGTATAGCCGTTAGGACATTAGAGATAGGTTCCCTGGTTGTATAGCCGTTAGGACATTAGAGACAGGTTCCCTGGTTGTATAGCCGTTAGGACATTAGAGATAGGTTCCCTGGTTGTATAGCCGTTAGGACATTAGAGACAGGTTCCCTGGTTGTATAGCCGTTAGGACATTAGAGATAGGTTCCCTGGTTGTATAGCCGTTAGGACATTAGAGACAGGTTCCCTGGTTGTATAGCCGTTAGGACATTAGAGACAGGTTCCCTGGTTGTATAGCCGTTAGGACATTAGAGATAGGTTCCCTGGTTGTATAGCCGTTAGGACATTAGAGACAGGTTCCCTGGTTGTATAGCCGTTAGGACATTAGAGATAGGTTCCCTGGTTGTATAGCCGTTAGGACATTAGAGACAGGTTCCCTGGTTGTATAGCCGTTAGGACATTAGAGATAGGTTCCCTGTTTGTATAGCCGTTAGGACATTAGAGACAGGTTCCCTGGTTGTATAGCCGTTAGGACATTAGAGATAGGTTCCCTGGTTGTATAGCCGTTAGGACATTAGAGACAGGTTCCCTGGTTGTATAGCCGTTAGGACATTAGAGACAGGTTCCCTGGTTGTATAGCCGTTAGGACATTAGAGACAGGTTCCCTGGTTGTATAGCCGTTAGGACATTAGAGATAGGTTCCCTGGTTGCCGTTAGGACATTAGAGACAGGTTCCCTGGTTGTATAGCCGTTAGGACATTAGAGACAGGTTCCCTGGTTGTATAGCCGTTAGGACATTAGGGACAGGAACGGGGTAACCCACACTAATGTTCACCCAGGGTGTGGAAATCGATCGAGCATTATAATTCACTCACGTCTGTATACTGATGATTTCGTGTGATTTTATTACAAAGTTTCTGATAACCGACGGGCATAGAAACCAAGGTAATGAACTAGTGTATAGAACTAGTGTGTGTTCATAGGTGGACTTCATGGAGTAATCAGGCAGCCTTTATCAGTCAAACAGGAAGTGGAGACACTAGAGCACAGTGAGTGTAAGTTACAGTAGGTGACATCACAGAGTGATGGTATTTCAGAACCCAATGAGTGGTAATGACAAGGGATACTTCACTATTCCTCACACTAATAACTATAATCAATATCACTCATTGAAGATTAGACATGTTTTGATTATCTTGCAGTTTAGTTAGAATATATTCAATCCACCTGATACTCCTTAGGTAGAGCTGATACAGTGAAACAGTCAGCAAAACCCCTCTGTGTCCCAGATGGCTCCCTACTGCCTTCCTAGTGCACTACATTTGACTAGAGCTCTGGTAGAAAGTAGTGCACTACATTTGACTAGAGCTCTGGTAGAAAGTAGTGCACAACATTTGACTAGAGCTCTGGTAGAAAGTAGTGCACTACATTTGACTAGAGCTCTGGTAGAAAGTAGTGCACTACATTTGACTAGAGCTCTGGTAGAAAGTAGTGCACTAAATTTGACTAGAGCTCTGGTAGAAAGTAGTGCACTAAATTTGACTAGAGCTCTGGTAGAAAGTAGTGCACTATATGGGGAAATAGGGTGCCATTTAGGACACATCACTGTTTCTGTTGCTTGAAAATAAATGATTGTTATTCACATTGCTTTCTAGAGGAAAGAAATGCACTATATATGTAAAACAAGTCGGTGTGCGTCCAGCCCCGGGCTGAAGTTAAGCATCTTCAGATGGAAAATACATTCTTTTGATTATCGATTAGTTTTATTCCTTTCTTAGTCATGTATATCTTACAGGTATGAGCAGACATGCCTACACACACACACAACACACACACACACACACACACACACACACACACACACACACACACACACACACACACACACACACACACACACACACACACACACACACACACACACACACACACACACACACACACACACACACACACACACACACACACACACACACACACACACACACAGCATATTTGTGAGCAAGTTCATGGAGAAAGCAGCCATTTGTATTGAATACACTAAAAAACAAATGGTTTTATCTGGTCCCAGAATAAGTGTTATTTGGCTTGTAACCATCACGGAACCCTTTTTGGTGCTATATGGAATCTTTTTTTAAGGTTCTATAAAGAACTACGTTGATAAGGTTCTATAAAGAACTACGTTGATAAGGTTCTATAAAAAACTATGTTGATAAGGTTCTATAAAGAACTACGTTGGTAAGGTTCTATAAAGAACTACGTTGATAAGGTTCTATATTAAACAATTATGGGGCTATAAAGAACCCTTTCCTACGTTTCTATAAAGAACTACGTTGATAAGGTTCTATATTAAACAATTATGGGGCTATAAAGAACCCTTTCCTACGTTTCTATAAAGAACTACGTTGATAAGGTTCTATATTAAACAATTATGGGGCTATAAAGAACCTTTTCCTAAGGTTCTATAAAGAATGGGGGCGGCAGCGTAGCCTAGTGGTTAGAGCGTTGGACTAGTAACCGGAAGGTTGCGAGTTCAAACCCCCGAGCTGACAAGGTAAAAATCTGTCGTTCTGCCCCTGAACAGGCAGTTAACCCACTGTTCCCAGGACGTCATTGAAAATAAGAATGTGTTCTTAACTGACTTGCCTGGTTAAATAAAGGTAAATAAAATAAAAACTACTTTCCCACTATGTCACGACTTCCGCCAAAGTTGGTGCCCCTCCTTGTTCTGGCGGGGTTCGGAGGTCGTCATCACCGGCTTTCACTCTGCCACCCGATCTACGTTTCTTTTTCCATTTGTTTTGTCTTGATTGTACACAACCCGGTTCCCATTACGTTATTATTACTTCCCTATTTAACCCTCTGGTTCCCACAATGTTTTTTGCATGTTTGTTCCTTGTCTAGTGTTATCAGTCTTCTGTGTTATGGTGTGTTTTACCTGCGTGCAATTTATGGTTGATTATTGGTTTCGAGTAAAGTACGTTATTTAACTGAGTTCTGTGTCCTGCGCCTGACTCCGTCCTCACCTCTGCAAACTGATACATGACAATTGAACCCATATGGTGCTATAAAGAACCCTTTCCTAAGATTCTATAAAGAACCTTTAATATAATGTTCTATGAAGCACCATAACATAATTCCACGATGGTTACAACCCTTTTTTGTGCAATATAGAACCCTTTATTCAAGGTCAAATTCGACCTAGAGTATGGTTCAATATAGAACCCTTTATTCAAGGTCAAATTCCGACGTAGAGTATGGTTCAATATAGAACCCTTTATTCAAGGTCAAATTCCGACGTAGAGTATGGTTCAATATAGAACCCTTTATTCAAGGTCAAATTCGACCTAGAGGGTTCATTAAACAACCTTTCTCAATCTCAAAGGGTTTTTAATAGTGCCATGTACATTATTTGTTTTATTCTGGTTTAATAGCTGTACTATTCTGCTGGGGTCCCTGAGGGGGTCCCTGAGGGGGTCCCTGAGGGGGTCCATGAAGGGGTCCATGGGGGGTCCATGAAGGGGTCCATGAGGGGGTCCCTGAGGGGGTCCATGAGGGGGTCCATGAGGGGGTCCCTGAGGAGAGAATATCAGAACCACTGATTTAGTTCACAGTTCTCACAAGGCCATCAGTGAATCTTTCGCAACAAACTTCATCACATACAGTTGAAGTCAGAAGTTTACATACACTTTAGCCAAATACAAAACTCAGTTTTGTTGAACAATTCTTGATTTTTAATCCGCGTAAAAATTCCCTGTCTAAGGTCAGTTAGGATCAACACTTTAATTTAAAAAAATTGAAATGTCAGAATAATAGTAGAGAGTATGATTTATTTCAGCTTTTATTTCTTTCATCACATTCCCAGTGGGTCAGAAGTTTACATACACAATTAGTATTTGGTAGCGTTGCCTTTACAATGATTCACTTGGGTCAAACGTTTCGGGTGGCCTTCCACAAGCTTCCCACACTACGTTTTACTGATCACTCAAAGAGTAAAGAACCCTTTTGTGAACTGCAATAGACTGTTGAATTGCTCAGAGGATTATTTGAGTCCAAGTCACCTTTCTCAAAGACTCACAATGACTCTACCATGTGTCACAGAACATTTTCCCCATGACATCTCCCATTAGCTATGTGAGGCTGTGAGAGGCCATTTCAACACTATGTATGGGGAGAGGGAGGGAAGGGGGCAGGGAGGGAGTGAACGAGGCAGGTAGGAAGGGGGAGAGGGAGTGAAGGAACCAGGGAGGAAAGGGGAGAGGGAGGGAGGGAGGGAAGGAGGCAAGGTGGAAGGGGAGAGGAGGTAGGGAGGAAGGGGGGAAGGGGGAGAGGGATGGAAGAAGGCAGGAAAGAGGAAGGGGGGAAGGGGGAGAGGGATGGAAGAAGGCAGGAAAGAAGGCAGGAAGGAAGGGAGAGAGGGAGGGAGGGAAGAAGGCAGGAAGGAAGGGAGAGAGGGAGGGAAGAAGGGAGGGAAGAAGGCAGGAAGGAAGGGAGAGAGGGAGGGAAGAAGGAGGCAGGAAGGAAGGGAGAGAGGGAGGGAAGAAGGGAGGGAAGAAGGCAGGAAGGAAGGGAGAGAGGGAGGGAGGGAAGAAGGCGGGAAGGAAGGGAGAGAGGGAGGGAAGAAGGAGGCAGGAAGGAAGGGAGAGAGGGAGGGAAGAAGGCAGGAAGGAAGGGAGAGAGGGAGGGAAGAAGGCAGGAAGGAAGGGAGAGAGGGAGGGAAGAAGGCAGGAAGGAAGGGAGAGAGTGAGGGAAGGAGGCGGGAAGGAATGGAGAGCGGGAGGGAGGGAAGAAGGCGGGAAGGAAGGGAGAGAGGGAGGGAAGAAGGAGGCAGGAAGGAAGGGAGAGAGGGAGGGAAGGAGGCGGGAAGGAAGGGAGAGAGGGAGGGAAGGAGGCAGGAAGGAAGGGAGAGAGGGACGGAAGAAGGAGGCAGGAAGGAAGGGAGAGAGGGAGGGAGGGAAGAAGGCGGGAAGGAAGGGAGAGAGGGAGGGAAGAAGGAGGCAGGAAGGAAGGGAGAGAGGGAGGGAAGGAGGCGGGAAGGAAGGGAGAGAGGGAGGGAAGAAGGCGGGAAGGAAGGGAGAGAGGGAGGGAAGAAGGAGGCAGGAAGGAGGAAGGAAGGAAGGGAGAGAGGGAGGGAAGAAGGAAGGAAGTAGGCAGGAAGGAAGGGAGAGATGAAGGGAGAGAGGGAGGGAAGAAGGCAGGAAGGAAGGGAGAGAGGGAGGGAAGAAGGCAGGAAGGAAGGGAGAGAGGGAGGGAAGAAGGCAGGAAGGAGGCAGGAAGGAAGGGAGAGAGGGAGGGAAGAAGGCAGGAAGGAGGCAGGAAGGAAGGGAGAGAGGGAGGGAAGGAGGTGGGAAGGTAGGGAGAGATGGAGGGAAGAAGGCAGGAAGGAGGCGGGAAGGAAGGGAGAGAGGGAGGGAAGAAGGAAGGAAGGAAGGGAGAGAGGGAGGGAAGAAGGAAGGAAGGAAGGAAGGGAGAGTGGGAGGGAAGAAGGCAGGAAGGAGGCAGGAAGGAAGGGAGAGAGGGAGGGAAGAAGGAAGGAAGGAAGGGAGAGAGGGAGGGAAGAAGGCAGGAAGGAGGCAGGAAGGAAGGGAGAGAGGGAGGGAAGGAGGTGGGAAGGTAGGGAGAGCGGGAGGGAAGGAGGCGGGAAGGAGGCAAGAAGGAATGGAGAGAGGGAGGGAAGAAGGCAGGAAGGAAGGGAGAGAGGGAGGGAAGAAGGCAGGAAGGAGGCAGGAAGGAAGGGAGAGAGGGAGGGAAGGAGGTGGGAAGGTAGGGAGAGAGGGAGGGAAGAAGGCAGGAAGGAAGGGAGAGAGGGAGGGAAGAAGGCAGGAAGGAGGCAGGAAGGAAGGGAGAGCGGGAGGGAAGGAGGCGGGAAGGAAGGGAGAGAGGGAGGGAAGAAGGCAGGAAGGAAGGGAGAGAGGGAGGGAAGAAGGCAGGAAGGAGGCAGGAAGGAAGGGAGAGAGGGAGGGAAGAAGGCAGGAAGGAAGGGAGAGAGGGAGGGAAGAAGGCAGGAAGGAGGCAGGAAGGAAGGGAGAGAGGGAGGGAAGAAGGCAGGAAGGAGGCAGGAAGGAAGGGAGAGAGGGAGGGAAGAAGGCAGGAAGGAGGGAGAGAGGGAGGGAAGAAGGCAGGAAGGAGGCAGGAAGGAAGGAAGAGAGGGAGGGAAGGAGGCAGGAAGGAGGGAGAGAGGGAGGGAAGAAGGCAGGAAGGAGGGAGAGAGGGAGGGAAGAAGGCAGGAAGGAGGGAGAGAGGGAGGGAAGAAGGCAGGAAGGAAGGAGGCAGGAAGGAAGGGAGAGAGGGAGGGAAGGAGGCAGGAAGGAGGGAGAGAGGGAGGGAAGAAGGCAGGAAGGAAGGAGGCAGGAAGGAAGGGAGAGAGGGAGGGAAGAAGGCAGGAAGGAGGCAGGAAGGAGGGAGAGAGGGAGGGAAGAAGGCAGGAAGGAGGGAGAGAGGGAGGGAGAGAGGGAGGGAAGGAGGCAGGTAAGAATGGAGTGAAGGAGGCAGGGAGGGAGGGAGAGAGAGCGAGTATGGTAATGGACTGCATGTTATTTATTATGAGGGACACCTGGGGGAAATCAGACCTAAAAGAAATTAAAATGGATGTCCCCCCCTTCAGTAAAATATATTTTTACCTGACCCTCCCTGAATGCTTGACAAAACAACAACCAGTGACCCTTCCCTATACCCAAAATAATAATTAACACATCAAGAGGAAAGCAGAGAACAAGCCTACGGTTTAGCCTCAGACCAAAGCCTTGGAATTGTAGTTTAAGAAATGTTCTTTGTTTTGTAGGCATTTACATGGCAAAGTAGCCAGAAGGTTGTGGTTCACAGACCACCGAGGACAAGTCTATAGGTGAAAATACACAATTTATAATAAAAGCACTACGTAAATCTATCATCTTATTTGCGCTTGCGAGATTTTTTTGTTGCCTTTTTATAAATGCATTTCGTGCAATTGTATGTCATTTTTAACATGACCGGAGACGAGCAGAATCAGTTTAAATACCTCCAACAGAGACGATGGACACACGCTGCAGCAACGGCGTTTTGGGGATTTCTATACAGTCCATTGTTTACATTTTTAAAAAAGTGGTGAAATTGTCTATCAAACTGTAAAAAATGTCAGGCAACAGAACCAGTTACAAATGAATTATCTGATCATCAATGAATTCAAGGGAAAAAAAGCAATTTGTTGTTTAACATCACAAATCATTAGGTCTGCCTTGTGGAAGGGAGAGAGATAACAAATCATTAGGTCTGCCTTGTGGAAGGGAGAGAGATAACAAATCATTAGGTCTGCCTTGTGGAAGGGAGAGAGATAACAAATCATTAGGTCTGCCTTGTGGAAGGGAGAGAGATAACAAATCATTAGGTCTGCCTTGTGGAAGGGAGAGAGATAACAAATCATTAGGTCTGCCTTGTGGAAGGGAGAGAGATAACAAATCATTAGGTCTGCCTTGTGGAAGGGAGAGAGATAACAAATCATTAGGTCTGCCTTGTGGAAGGGAGAGAGATAACAAATCATTAGGTCTGCCTTGTGGAAGGGAGAGAGATAACAAATCATTAGGTCTTGTGGAAGGGAGAGAGAGATAACAAATCATTAGGTCTTGTGGAAGGGAGAGAGAGAACAAATCATTAGGTCTTGTGGAAGGGAGAGAGAGAACAAATCATTAGGTCTTGTGGAAGGGAGAGAGAGAACAAATCATTAGGTCTGTCTTGTGGAAGGGAGAGAGAGAACAAATCATTAGGTCTGTCTTGTGGAAGGGAGAGAGAGAACAAATCATTAGGTCTTGTGGAAGGGAGAGAGATAACAAATCATTAGGTCTGCCTTGTGGAAGGGAGAGAGATAACAAATCATTAGGTCTTGTGGAAGGGAGAGAGAGAACAAATCATTAGGTCTTGTGGAAGGGAGAGAGAGAACAAATCATTAGGTCTTGTGGAAGGGAGAGAGAGAACAAATCATTAGGTCTGTCTTGTGGAAGGGAGAGAGAGAACAAATCATTAGGTCTTGTGGAAGGGAGAGAGATAACAAATCATTAGGTCTGCCTTGTGGAAGGGAGAGAGATAACAAATCATTAGGTCTTGTGGAAGGGAGAGAGAGATAACAAATCATTAGGTCTGTCTTGTGGAAGGGAGAGAGAGAACAAATCATTAGGTCTTGTGGAAGGGAGAGAGAGAACAAATCATTAGGTCTTGTGGAAGGGAGAGAGAGAACAAATCATTAGGTCTGTCTTGTGGAAGGGAGAGAGAGAACAAATCATTAGGTCTGTCTTGTGGAAGGGAGAGAGAGAACAAATCATTAGGTCTGTCTTGTGGAAGGGAGAGAGAGAACAAATCATTAGGTCTGTCTTGTGGAAGGGAGAGAGATAACAAATCATTAGGTCTGTCTTGTGGAAGGGAGAGAGAGAACAAATCATTAGGTCTTGTGGAAGGGAGAGAGAGAACAAATCATTAGGTCTTGTGGAAGGGAGAGAACAAATCATTAGGTCTTGTGGAAGGGAGAGAGAGAACAAATCATTAGGTCTTGTGGAAGGGAGAGAGAGAACAAATCATTAGGTCTTGTGGAAGGGAGAGAGAGAGAACAAATCATTAGGTCTTGTGGAAGGGAGAGAGAGAGAACAAATCATTAGGTCTTGTGGAAGGGAGAGAGAGAGAACAAATCATTAGGTCTTGTGGAAGGGAGAGAGAGAACAAATCATTAGGTCTTGTGGAAGGGAGAGAGAGAACAAATCATTAGGTCTTGTGGAAGGGAGAGAGAGAACAAATCATTAGGTCTTGTGGAAGGGAGAGAGAGAACAAATCATTAGGTCTTGTGGAAGGGAGAGAGAGAACAAATCATTAGGTCTTGTGGAAGGGAGAGAGAGAACAAATCATTAGGTATTGTGGAAGGGAGAGAGAGAACAAATCATTAGGTCTTGTGGAAGGGAGACACTGCAGAATGACTGTCTAGACAAATAAGGCACACATGAATGGCTACCTAGCCTAATAAGACACTGTAGAATGACTGAATGACTGTCTAGCCTAATAAGGCACGGTAGAATGACTGTCTAGCCGAATAAAACACTTGAATGACTGTCTAGCCGAATAAGACACTGTAGAATGACTGTCCAGCCTAATAAGACACTGTAGAATGACTCTAACCTAATAAGACACGGGAGAATGACTGTCTAGCCTAATAAGGCACGGTAGAATGACTGTCTGGACTAATAAGACCCTGCAGAATGACTGTCTAGCCTAATAAGACACTGCAGAATGACTGTCTAACCTAATAAGACACTCATGAATGGCTACCTAGCCTAATAATACACTGTAGAATGACTGAAAGACTGTCTAGCCTAACAAGGCACGGTAGAATGACTGTCTAGCATAATAAGACACTCATGAATGACTGTCTAGCCTAATAAGGCACGGTAGAATGACTGAATTACTGTCTAGCCTAATAAGACACGGTAGAATGTCTGAATGACTGTCTAGCCTAATAAAACACTTGAATGAATGTCTAGCCAAATAAAACACTTGAATGACTGTCTAGCCGAATAAGATACTGTAGAATGACTCTCTAACCTAATACGGCATGGTAGAATGACTGTCTAGCCTAATAAGACACTGTAGAATGACTGTCTAACCTAATAAGGCACGGTAGAATAACTGTCTAGCCTAATAAGGCACGGTAGAATGACTATCTAACCTAATAAGGCACGGTAGAATGACTGTCTAGACTAATACGACCCTGTAGAATGACTGTCTAGCCTAATAAGGCACGGTAGAATGACTGTCTAGCCTAATAAGGCACGGTAGAATGACTGTCTAGCCTAATAAGACACTGTATAATGACTGTCTAACCTAATAAGACCCTGTAGAATGACTCTCTAGCCTAATAAGGCACGGTAGAATGATTGTCTAGCCTAATAAGGCACGGTAGAATGACTGTCTAGCCTAATAAGACACTGTAGAATGACTGTCTAGTCTAATAAGAAACTGTTGAATGACTGTCTAGAATAATAAGACATGGTAGAATGACTGTCTAGTCTAATAAGAAACTGTTGAATGACTGTCTAGCATAATAAGACATGGTAGAATGACTGTCTAACCTAATAAGGCACAGTAGAATGCCTGTCTAGCATAATAAGACATGGTAGAATGACTGTCTAGCCTAATAAGGCACAGTAGAATGACTGTCTAACATAATAAGACACTGTAGAATGACTGTCTAACCTAATAAAGCATGGTAGAATGACTGTCTAACCTAATAAGGCACAGTAGAATGGCTGGCTGCAGAATGACTGTCTAGCCTAATAAGACACTGTAGAATGACTGTCTAACCTAATAAGGCACGGTAGAATGGCTGGCTGTAGAATGACTGTCTAGCCTAATAAGACATTGTAGAATGACTGTCTAACATAATAAGACACTGTAGAATGACAATGTAGAATGACTGTTTAGCATAATAAGACACTGTAGAATGGCTGAATGACTGTCTAGCCTAATAAGACACTGTAGAATGACTGTCTAGCATAATAAGACACGGTAGAATCACTGTCTAACCTAATTAGACACTGTAGAATGGCTGTCTAACCTAATAAGGCAAGGTAGAATGACTCTCTAACCTAATAAGGCACGGTGGAATGACTGCCTAGCCTAATAAGACACTGTTGAATGGCTGTCTAGCCTAATAAGGCATGGTAGAATGTCTTTATAGCCAAATAAGACACAGTAGAATGGCTCTCTAACCTAATAAGGCACGGTTGAATGACTGGATGTTGAATGACTGTCTAACCTAATAAGGCAAGGTAGAATGACTCTCTAACCTAATAAGGCACGGTGGAATGACTGCCTAGCCTAATAAGACACTGTTGAATGGCTGTCTAGCCTAATAAGGCATGGTAGAATGTCTTTATAGCCAAATAAGACACAGTAGAATGGCTCTCTAATCTAATAACGCACGGTTGAATGACTGGATGTTGAATGACTGTCTAGCTTAATAAGACACTGTTGAATGACTGTCTAGCCTAATAAGACACTGTTGAATGACTGTCTAACCTAATAAAACACTGTAGAATGGCTCTCTAACCTAATAAGGTACGGTAGAATGACTGGATGTGGAATGACTGTCTAACCTAATAAGACACTGTCGAATGACTGTCTAGCCTAATAAGACACTGTCGAATGACTGACTAGCCTAATAAGGCATTTTTTGTTTCATTGTTATTTTATTCTATATCGAATTTTATGCTGCCTAAATGCAACATTTATTTGCATCTTGTTGAAGTGCTGCTGTTGATGTGTTGTTGAAATGCTGAGAGGTCCTGCCAGCCTGTTGTGAGTGATTGATTTCTTAAATGGCAGGCTTTAGCCTTGAAATAACAACAACGAAATAACAACAACGTTTTAAACTAACAAATTGCTTTAAGCGATTTTCTTTAACAAAAGCCACAATACCCCCACAATTCATGTTTTGGGTTTCAACTTAACACACCAAGCTCTTCGCTGAGTTCTAAGTTATACTGACACAACAGTGATAGGCCTGATCAACGATGAGTCAGCCTACAGGAAGGAAGTCAGAGACCTGGCAGTGTGGTGCCAGGAAACAACCTCTCCCTCAATGTGAGCAAGACTTAGGAGCTAATCGTGGACTACAGGAAAAAGCGGGCCGAACATTAACATCGATGGGGCTGTGGTGAAGCGGGGCGAAAGTTTCAACTTCCTTGGTGTCCATATCACCAACAAACATTCATGGTGCAAATATACCAAGACAGTCTTGAAGAGGGTACGATGAAACCTTTTACCCCTCAGGAGATTGAAAAGATTTGGCATGGGTCCCCAGATCCTCAAACATTCTACAGTTGCACCATCGAGAGCATCCTGACCAGTTGCATCACCGCCTGGTATTGCCATTGCTCGGCAGCTGACTGTAAGGTGCTACAGAGGGTAGTACGTACGGCCCAGGACGTCACTGGGGCCAAGCTTCCGGCCACCCAGGACATATATTTTTTAAATGTTTTATTATACCTTTATTTAAAGGAGTTTTTCTCATTGAGATAACATCTCTTCTCCAACAGAGAAACCATAGTCTGGCTTTATATGGTTGTTTTGGAGCAGTGGCTTTTTGGAGGAGTGGCTTCTTCCTTGCTGAGTGGCATTTCAGGTTATGTCGACTTTTGTACCTGTTTCCTCAGGCATCTTCATAAGGTTCTTTGCTGTTGTTCTGGGATTGATTTGCACTTTTAGTACCAAAGTACATTCATCTCTAGGAGACAGAACGCGTCTCCTTCCTGAGCGGTATGACGGCTCCATGGTCCCATGGTGTCACGAACGTCGTCAGGGAAATGACCGGACCAAGGTGCAGCGTGGTAAGCATACACTTATTTTATTATTAATGTCGCCAACAAAAATAAACGTGAAGCTTACTAGGGCTATACAGGCCACTAACAAATACAACTACCCACAACTAAGGTGGCAAAACAGGCTGCCTAAGTATGGTTCCCAATCAGAGACAGCTATACATTTACATTTACATTTAAGTCATTTAGCAGATGCTCTTATCCAGAGCGACTTACAAATTGACAGCTGTCCCTGATTGAGAACAATACCCGGCCAAAACATAGAAACAGAAAACATATAAATAAAGAAACTAGAATGCCTACCCTAGTCACACCCTGGCCTAACCAAAATAGAGAATTAAAGCCTCTCTACGGCCAGGGCGTGACACATGGTGTTAATACTTGCATACTTTTGTTTGTTCAGATGAACGTGGTTCCTTCAGGCGTTTGGAAATTGCTCCCAAGGATGAACCAGACTTGTGGAGGTCTACAATTTTTTTGCTGAGGTCTTGGCTGATTTCTTTAGATTTTCCTATGATGTCAAGCAAAGAGGCACTGAGTTTGAAGGTAGGCCTTGAAATACAGCCACAGGTTCACCTCCAATTGACTCAAATGATGTCAATTACCCTATCAGAAGCTTCTAAAGCCATGACATAATTTTCCGGAATTTTCCAAACTGTTTAAAGGCACAGTCAATTTAACGTATGTAAACTTCTGACCCACTGCAATTGTGATACAGTGAATTATAAGTGAAATAATCTGTCTTTAAACATTTGGGGTATGATGCTGCCACAACCATGCTTCACTGTGGGTATGTTTTTCATCGGCAGGGACTAGGAAACTGGTCAGAATTGAAGGAATGATGGATAGGAAATTCTTCTCAGGAAACCTGTTTCAGTCTTACAGAGATTTGAGACTGGGACGGACGTTCACCTTCCAGCATGATAATGACCCTAAGCATACTGCTAAAGCAACACTCGAGTGGTAAACCTTGTTGAGGATAGGGGGCAGTATTTTCACTTTGAATGAATTGCGTGCCCAAAGTGAACTGCATCAAACTCTGTCCTAGATTGCTTATATATGCATATTATTATTATTATTGGATAGAAAACCCGCTGAAGTTTCTAAAACTGTTTGAATTATGTATGTGAGTATAACAGAACTCATAGGGCAGGCAATCTTCCAAATAATAAGTGAAATTCTGAAAGTTGGGGCAACTTTGACGTCATCGCTCCCTCCTTTCCCAACAAGATATGGATCTGGAAGCACTTCCTACGCC
The DNA here is from genome assembly GCF_021184085.1 of Oncorhynchus gorbuscha. Taxonomy (NCBI): domain Eukaryota; kingdom Metazoa; phylum Chordata; class Actinopteri; order Salmoniformes; family Salmonidae; genus Oncorhynchus; species Oncorhynchus gorbuscha. Next base: position 7,794,120 of record NC_060181.1, read on the forward strand.
TCCCACTAGATGTCCTCATTCAGTAGAAAGTGTAATGGAGGATTTGCTGTGAACTTTGACCTAATGGGAGGGAAAATTATCAGTGTCCCAACAGAATGCCATTTTCCTGTGGCGCATTTCTCTGTGGGTGCTACGGCTGTTCCATTCAGCTCCAGATGAAAACGTATGATCCGGTTGGAAGGTTATTGGATATATATGATAATAACATCCTGAAGATTGATTCTCTACATAGTTTGACCAATTTATTCGGCCTGGAATATATCGTTTGGAAGTTTTCGTGCGAGTTATCTTGGACCAGCAGTCAGTTTTTGGGCACGTGAGCTGAAAGTGATAGCAAATGCAGCTACTTGGACACTAGTTTTGGACATTATGGAACAAAACAACAATTTATTGTGGAACTAGGACCCCTTGCACTACATTCTGATGAAAGATCATCAAAGGTAAGGGAATATTTATGTTGTAATCTCAGATTATTGCATGATAGGCTTTTTCCGTAACGTTTTTAAAAAATCTGACACAGCGGTTGCATTAAGAACCAGTGTATCTTTAATTATATGTAAAACATGTATCTTTAGTCAAAGTTTAAGATGAGTATTTCTGTTATCTGGCGTAGCTTTCTATAATTCCTCCGGATATTTTGGAGGAATTTCTGAACATGGCGTCAATGTAAACCGAGATTTGTGGATATAAAACTGCATATTATCGAACAAAACATAAATTTACTGTGTAACATGTCATATGACTGTCATCTGATGAAGATTTTCAAGAGGTTAGTGATTAATTTCACCTCCAATCTAGCTTTTGTGATTTTATCTTTGGCTGGAAAAAAATGGCTGTGTTTTTTCTTTGGTTTGGTGGTGGTGTAACATAAATATATGTTGTGTTTTCGCTGTAAAACATTTTTAAAATCTGACATGACGGGTAGATGAACAAGATGTGTATCTTTCATTTGAGGTATTGGACTTGTTAATGTGTGGAAGTTAAATATTTCTAAAGAATATTTTTTAATTCCCTGCGCAACCTTTTCAGCTGAACGGTGGAGGGGGGGGGGTGGAGTTCCCTGAGGGGAACAGGTTTTAAGGTGAAACATTTAACCTCTTAGGTCGACCCGACACGCAGGTGTCCCATCTAGACATCTGGATATGCAAATGCGCTACGCTAAATGCTAATAGCACTCGTTAAAACTCAAACGTTCATTAAAACACAAATGCAGGGTACTGAATTAAAGCTACACTCGTTGTGAATCCAGCCAACAAGTCAGATTTTTAAAATGCTTTTCGGCGAAAGCTATTATCTGATAGCATTCAACACCCTTAAAGACCCGCAGGGGACGTAAACAAAATAATTAGCATAGTCGGCGCTACACAAAATGCAGAAATAAAATATAAAACATTCATTACCATTGACGATCTTCTTTGTTGGCACTCCTAGATGTACCATAAACATCACTATTGGGTCTTTTTTTCCAATTAAATCGGTCCATATATAGCCTAGATATCGATCTATGAAGACTGTGTGATCAAGGAAAAAAACAGCGGAGACCGGAAGAAATGGGCTGTCTCTTCTTCGTTTGACCAAGAAACAAAGCCTAGGCAATTGACAAGACTGGTGACATCGTGTGGAAGCTGTAGGAATTGCAATCTCGGCTCCAGGTAATGTGGTTCCCATTCAACAATACATTCAAGTGGCGCATTGATATATTTTCCAATTTTCAGTGATCAGATTTTCCTGCGCTTTTTGAATGAAACACACGTTCTGTTATAGTCACAGCCGTGATTTAACCAGTTTTAGAAACGTCTGAGTGTTTTCTATCCACACGTACTAATCATATGCATATACTATATTCCTGGCATGAGTAGCAGTGCGCTGAAATGTTGCGCGATTTTTAACAGAATGTTCGAAAAAGTAGGGGGTAGAATCAACAGGTTAAATGCGTTAGAATGGGCTAATCAAAGAACAATCCAATTGAGTATCTGTGGTATGATTTAAAGAAAAGCTGTACAGTAGCGGAACCCATCCCATCTTGAAGGAGCTGGAGCAGTTTGGCTAGATGTGCCAAGCTTATAAAGATACACCCCAAGAGACCTGCACCTGTAATTGCTGCAAATGGTGTCTTGGGGACCTGATTATTGACTGGTTTTCATCAAGCTGTCTACTGAAGAGGAAGCTTCTCACTTTAACCAGTAACTGTAATCTGGTTCAGGTTATTAATCAACCTACCAAATCAAATCAAATGTATTTATATAGCCCTTCGTACATCAGCTGATATCTCAAAGTGCTGTACAGAAACCCAGCCTAAAACCCCAAACAGCAAACAATGCAGGTGTAGAAGCACGGGGGCTAGGAAAAACTCCCTAGAAAAGCCAAAACCTAGGAAGAAACCTAGACAGGAACCAGGCAATGAGGGGTGGCCAGTCCTCTTCTGGATGTGCCGGGTGGAGATTATAACAGAACAAGGCCAAGATGTTAAAATGGTCATAAATGACCAGAATGGTCAAATAATAATAATAATCACAGGCAGAACAGTTGAAATTGGAGCAGCAGCACGGCCAGGTGGACTGGTGGCAGCAAGGAGTCATCATGCCAGGTAGTCCTGAAGCATGGTCCTAGAGCTCAGGTCCTCCGATAGAGAGAAAGAGAGAATTAGAGAGAGCATACTTAAATTCACACAGGACATCTGAAAAAACAGGAGAAGTACTCCAGATATAACAACCTGACTCTAGCCCCCCCTAGACATGAATTACTGCAGCATAAATACTGGAGGCTGAGACAGGAGGGGTCAGGAGACACTGTGGCCCCATCCGATGATACCCCCGGACAGGGCCAAACAGGAAGGATATAACCAGACCCACTTTGCCAAAGCACAGCCCCCACACCATCTTCAACCACCAACTTACCATCCTGAGACAAGGCAGAGTATAGTCCACAAAGATCTCCTCCACGGCACAACCCAAGGGGGGGGGGCGCCAACCCAGACAGGAAGTTCACGTCAGTGGCTCAACCCACTCAAGTGACGCACCCCTCCTAGGGACGGTATGAAAGAGCACCAGTAAGCCAGTGACTCAGCCCTTGTAATAGGGTTAGAGGCAGAGAATCCCAGTGAAGAGAGGGGAACCGACCAGGCAGAGACAGCAAGGGCGGTTCGTTGCTCCAGAGCCTTTCCGTTCACCTTCCCACTCCTGGGCCAGACTACACTCAATCATATGACCCACTGAAGTAAAGACTTAAAGGTTGAGACCGAGTTTGCGTCTCTCACACGGGTAGGCAGACCATTCCATAGAAATGCAGCTCAATAGGAGAAAGCCCTGCCACCAGCTGTTTGCTTAGAAATTCTAGGTACAATTAGGAGGCTTGCATCTTGTGACCGTAGCATACGTGTAGGTATGTACGGCAGGACCAAATCAGAAAGATAGGTACGAGCAAGCCCATGTAATGCTCTGTAGCTTATCAGTAAAACCTTGTAATCAGCCCTTGCCTTAACAGGAAGCCAGTGTAGGGAGGCTAGCACTGGAGTAATATGATCAAATGTTTTGGTTCTAGTCAGGATTCTAGCAGCCGTATTTAGCACTAACTGAAATGTATTTAGTGCTTTATCCGGGTAGCCTGAAAGTAGAGCATTGCAGTAGTCTAACCTAGAAGTAACAAAAGTACAGCATAGGAACAGTGAGTTAACTTGCTGTTTAGGAGCAGAACAACAGATTTGTACCTTGTCAACTCTGGGGTTTGAACTTGCAACCTTCCGGCTTCTAGTCCAACGCTCTAACCACTAGGCTACCCTGCCTCCCCATGAAGAATGTTGGAAAACAACTTTGGAGTATATTAAATTATTGACAGAAAGACAAAATCAACTCTCATCTTATCAGATGGTTTATTCATCACAAAATAATTTGATGTTGGCAATTATTTTTATGATTACTTCATTGGCAAAGTGGCAGAAAATGCCAACAACGAACAGTGAGCCATAGTATTCATAGTATTCACACATAAAAAACAAATATTGAAAGAAAAGCATTGCAAGTTAGAATGGGAGAGGTGGAACAATTACTATACTCTATAGCCACTTCTATCTGTCATATCTTTAATCTGTCCTCAGGAGCCAAAGTCCCACTACCCAAGAGTGGTAAAGCAGCCTTTACTGGTTCTGACAGCAGACCTATTAGCTTGCTTCAGGCTCTCACCATTTTAGATAAGCATGCTCCGTTTCAAAAAATGCAGAACTAAGAGCAGATACAGCCCTTGGTTTACTCCAGACCTGACTGCCCTCGACCAGCGCAAAAACATCCTGTGGCGGACTGCAATAGCATCGAATAGTCCCTGCGATATGCAACTGTTCAGGGAAGTCAGGAACCAATACACGCAGTCAGTCAGGAAAGCTAAGGCCAGCTTCTTCAGGCAGAAGTTTGCATACTGTAGCTCCAACTCCAAAAAGTTCTGGGACACTGTGAATTCCATGGAGAACAAGAGTACCTCCTCCCAGCTGCCTACTGCACTGAGGCTAGGTAAAACGGTCACCACTGATAAATCCATGATTATCGAAAACTTCAACAAGCATTTCTCAACGGCTGGCCATGCCTTCCGCCTGGCTACTCCAACCTCGGCCAACAGCTCCGCCCCCCCGGCAGCTCCTCGCCCAAGCCTCTCCAGGTTCTCCTTTACCCAAATCCAGATAGCAGATGTTCTGAAAGGGCTGCAAAACCTGGACCCGTATAAATCAGCTGGGCTTGACAATCTGGACCCTCTATTTCTGAAACTATCCGCCGCCATTGTCGCAACCCCTATTACCAGCCTGTTCAACCTCTCTTTCATATCGTGTGAGATCCCCGAGGATTGGAAAGTTGCCGCAGTCATCCCCCTCTTCAAAGGGGGAGACACCCTGGACCCAAACTGTTACAGACCTATATCCATTCTGCCCTGCCTATCTAAGGTCTTCGAAAGCCAAGTCAACAAACAGGTCACTGACCATCTCGAATCCCACCGTACCTTCTCCGCTGTGCAATCTGGTTTCCGAGCCGGTCACGGGTGCACCTCAGCCACACTCAAGGTACTAAACGATATCATAACCGCCATCGATAAAAGACAGTACTGTGCAGCCGTCTTCATCGACCTTGCCAAGGCTTTCGACTCTGTCAATCACCATATTCTTATCGGCAGACTCAGTAGCCTCGGTTTTTCGGATGACTGCCTTGCCTGGTTCACCAATTACTTTGCAGACAGAGTTCAGTGTGTCAAATCAGAGGGCGTGCTGTCCGGTCCTCTGGCAGTCTATATGGGGGTGCCACAAGTTTCAATTCTCGGGCCGACTCTTTTCTCTGTATATATCAATGATGTTACTCTTGCAGAGGGTGATTCCCTGATCCACCTCTACGCAGACAACACCATTCTATATACTTTCGGCCCGTCATTGGACACTGTGCTATCTAACCTCCAAACGAGCTTCAATGCCATACAACACTCCTTCCGTGGCCTCCAACTGCTCTTAAACGCTAGTAAAACCAAATGCATGCTATTCAACCGATCGCTGCCTGCACCCGCATGCCCGACTAGCATCACCACCCTGGATGGTTCCGACCTTGAATATGTGGACATCTATAAGTACCTAGGTGTCTGGCTATACTGCAAACTCTCCTTCCAGACTCATATCAAACATCTCCAATCGAAAATCAAATCAAGAGTCGGCTTTCTATTCCACAACAAAGCCTCCTTCACTCACGCTGCCAAGCTTACCCTAGTAAAACTGACTATCCTACCGATCCTCGACTTCGGCGATGTCATCTACAAAATTGCTTCCAACACTCTACTCAGCAAACTGGATGCAGTTTATCACAGTGCCATCCGTTTTGTCACTAAAGCACCTTATACCACCCACCACTGCGACTTGTATGCTCTAGTCGGCTGGCCCTCGCTACATATTCGTCGCCAGACCCACTGGCTCCAGGTCATCTACAAGGCCATGCTAGGTAAAGCTCCGCCTTATCTCAGTTCACTGGTCACGATGGCAACACCCATCCGTAGCACACGCTACAGCAGGTGTATCTCACTGATCATCCCTAAAGCCAACACCTCATTCGGCCGCCTTTCGTTCCAGTACTCTGCTGCCTGTGACTGGAACGAATTGCAAAAATCGCTGAAGTTGGAGACTTTTATCTCCCTCACCAACTTCAAACATCAGCTATCTGAGCAGCTAATCGATCACTGCAGCTGTACATAGTCTATTGGTAATTAGCCCACCCATTTTCACCTACCTCATCCCCACACTGTTTTTATTAACTTTTCTGCTCTTTTGCACACCAATATCGCTACCTGTACATGACCATCTGATCATTTATCACTCCAGTGTTAATCTGCAAAATTGTAATTATTCGCCTACCTCCTCATGCCTTTTGCACACATTGTATATAGACTCCCCTTTTTTTCTACTGTGTTATTGACTTGTTAATTGTTTACTCCATGTGTAACTCTGTGTTGTCTGTTCACACTGCTATGCTTTATCTTGGCCAGGTCGCAGTTGCAAATGAGAACTTGTTCTCAACTAGCCTACCTGGTTAAATAAAGGTGAAATAAAATAAAATAAAAAACTGTTGGAAAGAATTGTGTTTGACCAAATACAATGCTATTTTTTATGTAAACTAATTAACAACAGACTTTCAGCATGCTTATAGAGAAAGGTACTCAACATGTACTGCACTCACACAAATGACTGACGATTGGTTGAAATAAATTAATAACAAGAAGATTGTGGGGGCTATATTATTAGATTTCACTGCAGCCTTTGATATTATTGATCATAACCTGCTGCTGAAGTGTACACAACTTGCCAATAGTACTAAAAGTGTACACTACTTGCCAATAGTGTGCAAAATAGCTTTCATCAAGGCAAAGGGTGGCTATATTATCAGTTCCTACCGCTTCCCAGTTTTCCTTCCCAGTCCCCAGTTTGTAGAAATTGGTTTTCCTTTGTGTAATGAAGTACCAGAACAGTACAGCTCAGAATGAAGGTCACTTCATTTTGATAGAGGCGCGTAACCAGAGAAGTAGCATCAGTTTGTTTTGCTCCTGTATTGAACACAGATCATCACGTCTTCAATTTGATCGATTATATATGCTTAGAAATACCTAAAGTTGTATTACAAAAGTAGTTTGAAATGTTTTGGCAAAGTTTACAGGTAACTTTTGAGATATTTTGTAGCGACGTTGCGTAAGTTGGAAGCAGTGTTATTCTGGATCAAACGCGCCAAATAAATTGACATTTTGAATATATATCGATGGAATTAATTGAACAAAAGGACAATTTGTGATATTTATGGGACATATAGGAGTGCCATAAAAATAAGCTCGTCAAAAGGTAAGGTATGATTTATATTTTATTTCTGCGTTTTGCGTCGCTCCTGCAGAGTTGAAATATGCTACTCTCTCATTGTTTACTGTTGTGCTATCATCAGATAATAGCATCTTATGCTTTCGCCGAAAAGCCTTTTTTGAAATCTGACATGTTGGCTGGATTCACCACAAGTTTAGATTTAATTTACTATCTTGTATGTGTAACTTAATGAAAGTTAGATTTTTATAGAAATGTATTTTAATTTTGCGCTCTACATTTTACCTGGCTATTGGCCATGTGGGACGCAAGCGTCCCGCCTACCCCAAAGAGGTTAATGGATGCTTCTCTAATGTCAAACATGTAAAGTCTGGAGTACCACAGGGCAGCTCTCTAGGCCCTCTACTCTTTTCTATTTTTACCAATGAACTGCCACTGGCATTGTCTAAGATTTGAGTAGAGACTGAGTGCATCACTTCTTCTTTTTTTAAGAACATTAGAGTCTTGAAAATCCAAAATTGTTTGCATAGTCAACTTACACATAGCTCTGACACACACACACACACTTACCCCACCAGACATGCCACCCTGTGTCTATTGACAGTTCCCAAATCCAGAAGAAATTCAAGACAGCGTACAGTATAATATAGAGCCAATATTGCATGGAACTCCGTTCCATCTCATACTGCTCAAATGAACAGTAAACCTGGTTTCAAAAAACAGATAAAACAACACCTCACGGCACAATGCCTCTCGTGATTTGACTATTATTACTACTAGATACTTTGTGGATATGTATTGATATTGATACGTGTCTTTTTTAAATCATTTTATTATTGTTGTTGTTCTGTCCTTGAGCCGTTATTGTCTATTAATGTTCTATATTATGTCCTTAGCAACAGCGGATGGGGATCCTAATAAAATACCAAATACCAAACCAGTAATGATTCTAATTACAGAAGCATTAATTTGCCATTTGATCCCCTCACTATCATCAACTGCTCTCTTCTACATACTCAATGAGAAGCTTTCTCCTCTCCTCTCCTCTTTCCCTCTTCTGGCCAGAATACAAATGACAGAGGGTGAGAAGGAGAGGAGAGGGGAGAGGGAAGGGGGGATAGAGAGAGAGAGAGAGAAAGAAAGAGAGAGAAATAGATAAATAGCAAGAAAGAGAGAGAGAGAAAGAAAGAGCAAGAAAGAGATCGAGAGAGAGGAGAGTGAAATAGGCAGTCGGTGATTTCCATTTGAGTGAGTGTTTTGCAATGTTTTGAAATCAGTCTTTGTAGGTGTGTTTTTATCAGCCAGATCACCCGTGATCCAGGTCAATATTCGACGTCCATTCATGTCTGAGGATGTTGGGGAGATGACATGGAAATAGGACACTTGGGGAAAAAGCGAGTGCTGTTAGCTTCAAGGAGGCATTGTGGATGGGGATGATGTTTGAATCCAGCGGAAGAAAGTTGTTTTGGACATATTATATCCAAAACCTTAATTGTTATCTTAACAATTCCGAGTTAATGCCTAACCTTAACAATTAGAAATGAATGCCTAAACTTAACCCTAACCTTCATAATTTGGTTAATGCCTAAATTTAACCTTAACCTTTAATTTTGTGTTGTCTTAAGGGTCAAAAATGACCCGCCACTATGTTTAACAGCAGAGAATACCCCCTACATTTCAAGTTGAAATTCGATAACTTTTCCTAGAGTGACCCCAACATTAGAAAAAGTGAAACATTGCCTTGGTGCATATTTCCATGAAAGCTGTACCCCATCAGGGTACAAAGATTGTCTTAGGGTCCTTTTTGACCCGGCAGTTATACAATAATTTACACACCACAAAAACACACACACAGAAACACAAATTGAGATTATGTGCTTCTGATATAACTCAGCCAGCAGCTGAAGAGGAAGATCACCATGGTTGGCACAGTTAGAAAGAACAAGCCTGAGCTTCCCCCTGCACTCCTCGCAAACAAAGGGGAGAGAGGCCTTCTCATCAAAGTTTGCCTTCACCCTCATCACCACTCTAGCTTCTTACCTCCCAAAGAGGAACAAGAATTTGGTCCTCCTGAGCACACTACACAAAACGGCTGAGGTCAGTGATGGTGAGGACATCATCCTGGACTACAACCACAACAAAGGAGGCGTGGACAACCTGGACAAGGTGATTGGAACTTACAGCTGCAGGAGGATGACTGGGCGCTGACCCCCGGTCATCCCGCATAACATCATTAATGTGTCTTCATACAATGCCTTCGTGACAAGGAACAAGATCAACCCGACCTGGATGCCTGATGAGTGGAACAAGAGAAGGGTGTTCCTGGAGCAGCTGGGAAAGGCACTTGTAACCCCACACATTCAAAGAAGGGAGTGCCTCCCCCGCACAGCAGCCTCTGCAGCACTTGTGAAAGCTGTTCAGTGGGCTGAATCTTGTCCTGATCCACCTGAGGTGGCTGAATCTTGTCCTGATCCACCTGAGGCTGCAGCTGGGGCAGGCAAGAGGAGGAGATGCCAATTCTGCCCCCCAAAGGAGGACTGTAAAACTAATATTTATTTAACTAGGCAAGTCAGTTAAGAACAAATTCTTATTTTCAATGACGACCCAGGAACAGTGGGTTAACTGCATTGTCATGGTCAGAACAACAGATTTGTACCTTGTCAGCTCAGGGATTTGATCGTGCAACAATAATAATAATAATAATAATATATGCTATTTAGCAGACGCTTTTATCCAAAGCGACTTACAGTCATGTGTGCATACATTCTACGTATGGGTGGTCCCGGGGATCGAACCCACTACCCTGGCGTTACAAGCGCCATGCTCATTGTACAGTATATAAGAATATATCACTATGTTCCCAGAAAAGGTCAAGACTTACTTTTTCCTTTTTAAAAAATGCTTTATTGTCCTTTCCTGTGTAAAACAATATGTTACCTTTAGCTATACTAATAATAATAATAATAACAAACCTCTAATTTAGACAACAATGATGACAGGTGTGTTGTAATTAAAAAGAGTGTTGCCCACTGATTAAATACAGTCTTTCTGCATTGTGGGAATACCCAGATATTCACAAAGTTTGTGATGAATGTTTCATCATGTAATATAGATTTGGTGTTTAAAATGCAATTAATTAAGCTGCTTTATTTTAGGGGTTTAGTGAAAGACGGTCTAATTTTTTACCCTTAGGACAAGGGGAGTATACAGAATGTTAAGATTCTGTATACTACATTACATTTGACATTTGAGAACGTCTAATTCTGACATGAGACTGTGAGAGCTGGTTGGTTTCTCAACTTTCACCACCGTATTTAAAAAAAAAAACACACAAAAACTGTAAGGTAACTAACTGGTGGCAGGGAAGTCAGACGCAGGAGAGCAGAACTGGGTCATAACCGGAGCAGTTTAATTATCAAAACCACCGGCATCAAGAATATAAAAAACTTGGGTGCAAAACCCGCACCAGTCAACACAAGCACTTACAACAAACAATACCACACAAAGACATGGGGGGAACATGGGGGGAACATTTACATTTTTTACATTTAAGTCATTTAGCAGACGCTCTTATCCAGAGCGACTTACAAATTGGTATATTCACCTTATGACATCCAGTGGAACAGTCACTTTACAATAGTGCATCTAAATCTTAAAGGGGGGGGGGGGTGAGAAGGATTACTTATCCTATCCTAGGTATTCCTTAAAGAGGTGGGGTTTCAGGTGTCTCCGGAAGGTGGTGATTGACTCCGCTGTCCTGGCGTCGTGAGGGAGTTTGTTCCACCATTGGGGGGCCAGAGCAGCGAACAGTTTTGACTGGGCTGAGCGGGAACTGTACTTCCTCAGTGGTAGGGAGGCGAGCAGGCCAGAGGTGGATGAACGCAGTGCCCAAACAAGGGCACGGGAACAGAGGGTTAAATACACAACACGTAATGAGGGAAATGAAAAACCAGGTGTGTGGGAAAACAAGACAAAACAAATGGAAAATGAAAAATGGATCGGCGATGGCTAGAAGACCGGTGACGTCGACCGCCCGAACAAGGAGAGGAACCGACTTCGACAGAAGTCCTGACACACACACACACACACACACACACACACACACACACACACACACACACACACACACACACACACACACACACACACACACACACACACACACACACACACACACACACACACACACACACACACACAGGGCCATTGGGGAAAAGCTTTGAAGCACAGACTCATGACAGGAAATAGGGGTGTGCTATATCTTGAAGGTCAGTGTGTGTGTGCATACCGAGGTTGCTAATTGTGAGTGTGTGTGTGTGTGTGTGTGTGTGTATACAGAGGTTGCTATTTGAGAGTGAACCTTATGCATAATGCAGGAAGGACAGTGTTAATATTCACCAGCTAAACGGTTGTAACCTGGATCAGTCTGCTGCCATTTAGACCCTGAGGAACTCTGACCGAGATCTCAGCTTTACTCTGTTTGCTAATAAACTACAAACATGCTATTACTGCTTATAAACTAGTTATAACTGGTTATAAACTAGATTTTACTGTGTATTTAGCGTTTAAACTGAGGAATGTAACAAGTATAAAGGACTTAGAAACTAACATATCATATGTTTTAAATTTCTTCAATGCTTTTAAATCATGGCATAACATTTATTTCTTGACAGATATACAGATAAATGACTAGGAATGACGGAAAAGCAGAGAGAGGCAGAGAAAAGAAAGGCATTAAGAAAGGAAGGGAAATGGAGCAGCACAGCGTTGGCTATGAGTCTCACGTCTGTGTTTGTCAGCAGAAGAGGAGGAGTTTGGGTGTACCGGTACCTGCCCTTGGAAAAGCTTATCTGGAATTAGCAGCATCCCACTCCTTTATACCGGTCCGCTGGCTCACGGGAACGCCAAGGTCTGCAGCCGGGAACGTTCGGGAGCGTTTGGGAATGCCTGGAGCGTTGGGAAGAGGGATCAGGACTAATCCAGGAGGGAGACCCCGCTTAAGTCCCAAATGACACTATATTACCTATGTAGTGCACTACTTTTGACCAGGGCCCATAGAACTCTGATTAAAAGTAGTGTACTAGGTAGGGAATAGGTTGTCTTTTGTGACACACTTCCATATGGACATGCTGAGTAAGGGAGGAGAGGAGGGAAGGGCTTAGAACAGAGACTTCAGACCTTGAGGAGAAGAGAAGAAAAGAACAGATAGGACAGAAAGGATGGAAGCAATAGAGGAAGGGGAAGAGAGGAGGGAGTTATGTTTTATTTGACCACTGCAGTTGGTTCTCCTTCCTTAAAGTTTGGGTGAACAAACAAAAAAAAAGTGTGAAACGATGCACTGTGCTGCGTAGGGGGATGGGTTGTTCAGAGAAATGAAGAACCAGGCTTTCAGGAAACCTGGGTCGCTGTGACAGTTATTTAAGATACTTTTCAAAGGGTTTCAGAAGTTTTGGGATGCTGGTGAACCATCATGTGCAAACATCATCAACATGACTGGAAGTCATCAAAATGACACACTTTCTAGAGTCTTTAGCCTGTAGGTTTCCACCTAATTGGAGACAGATTTTCACGTGAATATTCTCAAATCTGCATAAAAACAATATATGAGTTTCCTTTAGGAACATTGGACCCCGGATGTTTATGTTCCCCAGTTTGTGTGTTGTTGTGGGTTTGTATGTGTGTGTATTTCAGGAAATGGCTTCCTGGATTCCTGAAGTGGCTGATTGGTCGGCCCCATCGCTGATTGGAGCTCTGTTTCCCATCCTTCTCGTCAGGGGAAACAGCCGTCTCTTCAATGATCAACTCCTTCTCCAGCTTGATAAAAGCCCTTTGTCAGAAGAGAACTTATTTGTATGTCCTGTGTTGGTTGTTGTGGCGGTCAGTGAAAGTTTTGTTGATATTATTTTGTAGCCGCGCCTTCAGAGGTACGTGTCTGCCAATAGGACTTAGTGTTTGTGGTTATTGAAATTGTTCACGTAAATTATTGACAAATGATTCTGTTTGATTTGTTCCCAGGGGGGGGAGGGGAACGCACCTTGGGAGAGTTTAGGCAATTGGCCTGCGGGCATACATAACCCGTAGTATTGAATCTGTCTATGCACACTAAGTAAGACCTGGGCGGACCACCCGCCTGTATTTTGGTTAGCGTGCCAGGTGGTTCTAAAGGTAAGAAGTGGTAAGGCCGGTAAGGGGACTACTTTCTTTGCTATGATTCCGTCCAGCCCCTTTCCCCACATTACCGTGTTAAGGAATAATTCTTTCCCTGTAAACGGTATTTCTCTGCCTCTGTCATCCTTCCCCTCACCTACGATCACATACTTTTTCACTCCACGAGGAGATGAGATGTAGCAGGGTGTTGCGTTCCCTCCACGAGGATTTGAGATGTTGCAGGGTGTAGCGTTCCCTCCAAGAGGAGTTGAGATGTAGCAGGGTGTAGCGTTCCCTCTAAGAGGAGATGAGATGTAGCAGGGTGTAGTGTTCCCTCCAAGAGGAGTTGAGATGTAGCAGGGTGTAGTGTTCCCTCTAAGAGGAGATGAGATGTAGCAGGGTGTAGTGTTCCCTCCACGAGGAGATGAGATGTAGCAGGGTGTAGTGTTCCCTCCATGAGGAGATGAGATGTAGCACCTCCAAGAGGTGTACGTAATACCGGACAATGAGACTGGGATTAAAATATACCAGACAGTTGAGCAATATACCTGACATTCATATGCATTCAAATCGAGTCACATGCACCGAATACAACAGGTGTACAGTGAAATGCTGACTTACGAGCACCTAACCAACAATGTAAAAAAATAAAAATAAATACTGATAAGAATAAGAAATAAAAGTAACAAGTAATTTAAGAGCAGCAGTAAAATAACAATAGCGAGACTATATACAGGGGGGTATCGGTTAGTTGAGGTAATATATATACATTAATGTGACTAGATGATAACAACAGAGTAGCAGTGGTGTAAAAGAGGGGGGGGGGGGTCAGTGCCATTCATCTGCCTCTATAACCTCATAGTTCAGCATGATAATACTCGGCCCCATGTTACAATGATATGTACACAATTCCTGGAAGCTGAAAATGTCCCCGTTTTTCCATGGACTGCGTACTCCCCAGACATGTCACCCGTTGAGCATGTTTGGGATGCTCTGGATAGACGTGTGACAGCAGCGTGTTCCAGTTCCCGCCAATATGCAACAACTTCGCACAAACATTGAAGAAAAGAGGGACAACATTCCACAGGACACAATCAAAAGCCGTGAAGGAGATGTGTCGCATGAGGCAAATGGTGGTCACACCAGGCACTGACTGGTTTTCGGATCCCACGCCCCGTTTAAAGGTATCCGTGACCAACAGATGGTTATTTGTATTCCAGTTATGTGAAATCCATATATTGGAGAAGAGTGAATTTATTTCAATAAGCTGATTCCCTCAGTAAAATCTTTGAAATCGTTACATGTTGCGTTTATATTTTTGTTCAGTGTAAATTATAAGAGTAAGTCTGGTAGGCCTGAAACATTCCTTCATCAACTCAAGTTCAAATGACAATGACATTTTAGAAGGAAGCAAATAATTAGTAGGAAATCCTTTTGTCATCATTTTGATGTCACCAGATTGACTTTAGATGCAATATAATATATTAATATAAATATATTATATTTATATATAAATTAGCTAACTAGCGAAGAATGAGGGGAGGCCACCGAATGTTAGCTAGCTAACGTTAGCATTGCTATCTATTTTTGACTAACTTTGCTAGCTAATGACGACATAAACATGACACAAGTAAATTTGAAGACATGATAATGCTGGCAAAGTTGTTTCCTACAATATATTTGACTACTTTAACAATTTCATCCTATTTCCAGGCACTATAGTGTAATTTACACTGAACAGTAGTTAGCCTCTGTCCAGAATGGCTGGGCTTATCACCACTTTAGGGAACCACTATGGCGCCGCTGATAAAGGGCGGCTTGAGAACGTCCTTAACAATGGCAATACTTGACCGAGTGACAGAGGTGAAACAAATTAATTAAACCCATTTTTGTCCGTGCTTTAATGTTTTAATAATCAATCAAATGTATTTATAAAGGTCTTCTTACAGCTGATGTCACAAAGTGATGTACAGAAACCCAGCCTAAAACCCCAAACAGCAAGCAATGCAGGTGTAGAAGCACGGTGGCTAGGAAAAACTCCCTAGAAAGGCCAGAATCTAGGAAGAAACCTAGAGAGGAACCAGGCTCTGAGGGGTGGCCAGTCCTCTTCTGGCTGTGCCGGGTGGAGATTATAACAGAACATGGCCAAGATGTTCAAATGTTCATAGATGACCAGCATGGTCAAATAATAACAATCAAATCAAATCAAATTTATTTATATAGCCCTTCGTACATCAGCTGATATCTCAAAGTGCTGTATAGAAACCCAGCCTAAAACCCCAAACAGCAAACAATGCAGGTGTAAAAGCACGGTGGCTAGGAAAAACTCCCTAGAAAGGCCAAAACCTAGGAAGAAACCTAGAGAGGAACCGGGCTATGTGGGGTGGCCAGTCCTCTTCTGGCTGTGCCGGGTAGAGATTATAACAGAACATGACCAAGATGTTCAAATGTTCATAAATGACCAGCATGGTCAAATAATAATAAGGCAGAACAGTTGAAACTGGAGCAGCAGCACAGTCAGGTGGACTGGGGACAGCAAGGAGCCATCATGTCAGGTAGTCCTGGGGCACGGTCCTAGGGCTCAGGTCCTCCGAGAGAGAGAAAGAAAGAGAGAATTAGAGAGAGCATATGTGGGGTGGCCAGTCCTCTTCTGGCTGTGCCGGGTGGAGATTATAACAGAACGTGGCCAAGATGTTCAAATGTTCATAAATGACCAGCATGGTTGAATAATAGTAAGGCAGAACAGTTGAAACTGGAGCAGGAGCATGGCCAGGTGGACTGGGGACAGCAAGGAGTCCTCATGTCAGGTAGTCCTGGGACATGGTCCTAGGGCCCAGGCCAGTTGAAACTGGAGCAGCAGCATGGCCAGGTGGACTGGGGACAGCAAGGAGTCATCATGTCAGGTAGTCCTGTGGCATGGTCCTAGGGCTCAGGTCCTCCGAGAGAGAGAAAGAAAGAGAGAAGGAGAGAATTAGAGAACGCACATTTAGATTCACACAGGACACCGAATAGGACAGGAGAAGTACTCCAGATAAACAAACTGACCCTAGCCCCCCGACACATAAACTACTGCAGCATAAATACTGGAGGCTGAGACAGGAGGGGTCAGGAGACACTGTGGCCCCATCCAATCACAGTGGTTGTGGAGGGTGCAACAGGTCAGCACCTCAGGAGTAAATGTCAGTTGGCTTTTCATAGCCTATCACTCAGAGTATCTCTACCGCTCCTGCTGTGTCTAGAGAGTTGAAAACAGCAGGTCTGGGACAGGTAGCAGATCCGGTGAAGAGGTCAGGGTTCTATAGCCGCAGGCAGAACAGTTGAAACTGGAGCAGCAGCACGGCCGGGTGGACTGGGAACAGTAAGGAGTCATCAGGGCAGGTAGTCCTGAGGCAGGACACAGGATAAGACAGGATAAATACTCCAGATATAACAGACTGACCCTAGCACCCCGACACATAAACTACTTCAGCATAAATACTGGAGGCTGAGACAGGAGGGGTCGGGAGACACTGTGGCCCCATCCGATGATACCCCGGGACATGGCCAAATAGGCAGGAATATAACCCCATCCACTTTTCCAAAGCACAGCCCCCATATCACATATCACATATCACTCTTCAACCACCAACTTACCATCCTGAGACAAGGCCGAGTATAGCCCACAAAGATCTCCGCCACGGCATAACCAAAGGGGGTCGTCAACCCGGACAGGAAGATCACGTCAGTGACTCAACCCACTCAAGCGATGCACCCCTCCTAGGGACGGCATGGAAGAGCACCAGTAAGCCAGTGACTCAACCCCTGTAATAGGGTTAGAGGCAGAGAATCCCAGTGGAGAGAGGGGAACCCTTTAGATCCCAATAGAATTCTAGAATGCTGCTGTAGATGAATATATATATATATATATATATATTTAGATGAAACACATTTCCTCACACATTTCAAACAAACAGACATAGATGGAAAACAAAATAACAAATTACAATGACAATATTAACATAGTTGTAAAGGGCACAACCTCTTCTTTAATATGACACCACATTCATGTCAATCGGAATAACACTCATTTTGTTTGCGTTTAGCCTACAAAATGCCACGAAGCTTCCTGAAGCATAGCCCCATCCTACAGAGAGGCACATGTTTTTAAAAATAGTACTGACAACAATTCAATAAATGCAACATTTATTCATTAAAATATATATATATTTAACCAGGCAAGTCAGTTAAGAAGAAATACTTATTTTACAATGACTGCCTAAGCACAGTGGGTTAACTGGTCTAGGAACAGTGGGTTAACTGGTCTAGGAACAGTGGGTTAACTGGTCTAGGAACAGTGGGTTAACTGCTCTAGGAACAGTGGGTTAACTGCTCTAGGAACAGTGGGGTTAACTGGTCTAGGAACAGTGGGTTAACTGGTCTAGGAACAGTGGGTTAACTGGTCTAGGAACAGTGGGTTAACTGGTCTAGGAACAGTGGGTTAACTGGTCTAGGAACAGTGGGTTAACTGGTCTAGGAACAGTGGGTTAACTGGTCTAGGAACAGTGGGTTGACTGCCTGTTCAGGGGCAGAACAATGGATTTTTACCTTGGGGATTTGAACTTGCAACCTTTTTGGTTACTAGTCCAACGCTCTAACCACTAGGCTGCCCTGCCGCCCCTACACTCTAACCACTAGGCTACCCTGCCGCCTCTACACTCTAACCACTAGGCTACCTGCCGCCCCTACACTCTAACCACTAGGCTACCCTGCCGCCCCTACACTCTAACCACTAGGCTACCCTGCCGCCCCTACACTCTAACCACTAGGCTACCCTGCCGCCCCTACACTCTAACCACTAGGCTACCCTGCCGCCCCTACACTCTAACCACTAGGCTACCCTGCCGCCCCTACACTCTAACCACTAGGCTACCCTGCCGCCCCTACACTCTAACCACTAGGCTACCCTGCCGCCCCTACACTCTAACCACTAGGCTACCCTGCCGCCCCTACACTCTAACCACTAGGCTACCCTGCCGCCCCTACACTCTAACCACTAGGCTACCCTGCCGCCCCTACACTCTAACCACTAGGCTACCCTGCCACCCCTACACTCTAACCACTAGGCTACCCTGCCGCCCCTACACTAACCACTAGGCTACCCTGCCGCCCCTACACTCTAACCACTAGGCTACCCTGCCGCCCCTACACTAACCACTAGGCTACCCTGCCGCCCCTACACTCTAACCACTAGGCTACCCTGCCGCCCCTACACTCTAACCACTAGGCTACCCTGCCGCCCCTACACTCTTACCACTAGGCTACCCTGCCGCCCCGCCCTAGTTGACGACAACAGCCATCTGAATAATGACAAAAGGTTGTAAAAGCAGGTTCTTTTTTTGTGATTTTGACACAGAAAATATTGCTCGTTCACGGCCGCTATAGCAATTTAAAGAAAAGCACATTGAGGCCTGCTATGGGTTCTAAAGGGTTAAACACATTATTCCCTCTTGTTTCTAGCTGCCATTTAGCTTGCAACAGCACAGGTTTGTATGGAACCTTGCCACTCAGACCTTGGCAACAATGTCGTAAAATATGAATTGCCGTAGAGCGCAAACGTGTCAGACATCAGGTAGCCAATCATGCAGCAGCATCATTAAAATGGATATAAACGTCAATAGAAAACTGCTAAAACAAATGAAAAGGGAGCTAATTAGCTGTCATTTCAGAGTTTGAAGTGACTGGGTTAGGATTCACTAGCTGTTGTTTTCTATAATCCCTCTTACACTCTGGGTATATGTGCATAAAGAACCTTTTTTAGTAAAGGGTTCTTTAATATCATCCGGATGTTGTAGAGCATGAAACTGCAGGAGTGAGTCACTGCTTTAATTTAGCAGAAAATGACAGGGTGTTGTCCAGGGTCACCTCCTTGCACTCTGGGAGGGAGACACCATGGAGTTGTCAATTGTGATGGAGAGGGCCAGGCCTTCCCTGGGAGGAAGAGCAGCTCTCTTCTGTCGAGGTTGAGCTTGAGAAGTCTGCCAGGCACACACACACACAGACACACACACACACACAGACACACAGACACACACACACACACACAGACACACACACACACACACACACACACACACTGACTTGTGCTGTCCTCGGCAGAACTCTTAAAGGTGATGATTTCCACAGTGCTGATGGAAAACATAAAGAGTACAGATCAAATCAAATCAAATCAAATTTATTTATATAGCCCTTCGTACATCAGCTGATATCTCAAAGTGCTGTACAGAAACCCAGCCTAAAACCCCAAACAGCAAACAATGCAGGTGTAAAAGCACGGTGGCTAGGAAAAACTCCCTAGAAAGGCCAAAACCTAGGAAGAAACCTAGAGAGGAACCGGGCTATGTGGGGTGGCCAGTCCTCTTCTGGCTGTGCCGGGTAGAGATTATAACAGAAAATGACCAAGATGTTCAAATGTTCATAAATGACCAGCATGGTCAAATAATAATAAGGCAGAACAGTTGAAACTGGAGCAGCAGCACAGTCAGGTGGACTGGGGACAGCAAGGAGCCATCATGTCAGGTAGTCCTGGGGCACGGTCCTAGGGCTCAGGTCCTCCGAGAGAGAGAAAGAAAGAGAGAATTAGAGAGAGCATATGTGGGGTGGCCAGTCCTCTTCTGGCTGTGCCGGGTGGAGATTATAACAGAACGTGGCCAAGATGTTCAAATGTTCATAAATGACCAGCATGGTTGAATAATAGTAAGGCAGAACAGTTGAAACTGGAGCAGGAGCATGGCCAGGTGGACTGGGGACAGCAAGGAGTCCTCATGTCAGGTAGTCCTGGGACATGGTCCTAGGGCCCAGGCCAGTTGAAACTGGAGCAGCAGCATGGCCAGGTGGACTGGGGACAGCAAGGAGTCATCATGTCAGGTAGTCCTGGGGCATGGTTCTAGGGCTCAGGTCCTCCGAGAGAGAGAAAGAAGGAGAGAAGGAGAGAATTAGAGAACGCACACTTAGATTTACACAGGACACCGAATAGGACAGGAGAAGTACTCCAGATAAACAAACTGACCCTAGCCCCCCGACACATAAACTACTGCAGCATAAATACTGGAGGCTGAGACAGGAGGGGTCAGGAGACACTGTGGCCCCATCCGAGGACACCCCCGGACAGGGCCAAACAGGAAGGATATAACCCCACCCACTTTGCCAAAGCACAGCCCCCACACCACTAGAGGGAAATCTACAACCACCAGGGTCGCTCTCTCTCTCTCTCTCTCTCTCTCTCTCTCTCTCTCTCTCTCTCTCTCTCTCTCTCTCTCTCTCTCTCTCTCTCTCTCTCTCTCTCTCTCTCTCTCTCTCTCTCTCTTTCTCTCTCTCTCTCTCTCTCTCTCTCTCTCTCTCTCTCTCTCTCTCTCTCTCTCTCTCTCTCTCTCTCTCTCTCTCTCTCTCTCTCTCTCTCTCTCTCTCTCTCTCTCTCTCTCTCTCTCTCTCTCTCTCTCTCTCTCTCTCTCTCTCTCTCTCTCCCTCTCTCTCTCTCTCTCTCTCTCTCTCTCTCTCTCTCTCTCTCTCTCTCTCTCTCTCCCTCTCTCTCTCTCTCTCTCTCTCTCTCTCTCTCTCTCTCTCTCTCTCTCTCTCTCTCTCTCTCTCTCTCTCTCTCTCTCTCTCTCTCTCCCTCTCTCTCTCTCTCTCTCTCTCTCTCTCTCTCTCCCCCTCTCTCTCTCTCGCTCTCTCTCTCTCCCCCTTCTCTCTCTCTCTCTCTCTCTCTCTCTCTCTCTCTCTCTCTCTCTCTCTCTCTCTCTCTCTCTCTCTCTTCTCTCTCTCTCTCTCTCTCTCTCTCTCTCTCTCTCTCTCTCTCTCTCTCTCTCTCTCTCTCTCTCTCTCTCTTATCTCTCCCCCTCTCTCTCTCTCTCTTTCTCTCTCTCTCTCTCTCTCTCTCTCTCTCTCTCTCTCTCTCTCTCTCTCTCTCTCTCTCTCTCTCCCCCTTCTCTCTCTCTCTCTTTCTCTCTCTCTCTCTCTCTCTCTCTCTCTCTCTCTCTCTCTCTCTCTCTGGTCAATGAGGCCTTAAATCCATAAATAGCAAATAGAAGTTCAAAACAGTAATGTTCACGAGAACTTTAAGTTGATAAAAAGGATCTAACACAACATTAGGTGACAATATATATATATATTATTATTTTTTATTATTATTATTATTATTATTATTATTAAAGAACAGAACAGGAGGGTTACAAATGGAACATATATTATTATGTATCAGCTATAACGGGGCGGTCGTTTCGGACCGGGAACACAGTATTAATTGACATGAAAAGAACAGAACAGGAGGGTTACAAATGGAACATATATTATTATGTATCAGCTATAACGGGGCGGTCGTTTCGGACCGGGAACACAGTATTAATTGACATGAAAAGAACAGAACAGGAGGGTTACAAATGGAACATATGAATATGTTATATATATAAATATTCAGACCTTTTACTAGGAGACTAGGAGAAACTAGGAGAAATTGAGCTGAAGTGGGACCTTATGTGTTTCCATTTCCATATTCATAGTGTCTCAGAGTAGGAGTGCTGATCTAGGATCACGTCCTTCCTGTCCATATTACTTAAGTATTCAGACCCTTCGCTATGAGACTCGAAATTGAGCTCAAGTGCATCCTGTTTCCATTGATCATCCTTGAGATGATTCTCCAACTTGATTTGAGTTCACCTGTAGTAAATTCATTTGACTGGACATGATTTGGAAAGGCACACACCTGTCTATATAAGGTCCCACAGTTGACAACACATGTCAGAGCAAAAACCAAGCCATAAGGTCGATGGAATTGTCTGTAAAGCTCTGAGACAGGATTGTGTCGATGCACAGATGTGGGGAAGGGCACCAAAACATTTCTGCAGCATTGAAGGTCCCCGGGAACACAGTGGCCTCCGTCATTAAATGGAAGAAGTTTGGAACCACCAAGACTCTTCCTAGAGTTGTCCGCTCGGCCTTGGTCAGGGAGATGACCAAGAACCTGATGGTCACTCTGACAGAGCTCCGGAGTTCTTTTGTGGAGATTGGAGAAACTTCCAGAAGGACAACAATCTCTGCAGCACTCCACCAATCATGCCTTTATGGTAGAGCGGCCAGACGGAAATCACTCCTCAGTAAAAGCCACATGACAGCCCATTTGGAGTTTATCAGAAATCACCTAAAGACTCTCAGACAATGAGAAACAAGATGATCTTATCTGATGAAACAAAGTTTAAACTCTTTGACCTGAAAGTCAAGTGTCAAGTCTGGAGAAAACCTTGTACTATCCCTACGGTGAAGCATGGTGGTGGCAGCATCATACTGTGGGGATGTTTTTCAGAGGCAGGGACTGGGAGACTAGTCAGGATCGAGGCAAAGATTAACAGAGAAAGTACAGAGAGATCCTTGACGAAAAACCTGCTCCAGAGCGCTCAGGACCTCAGACTGGGGTTCACCTTCCAGCAGGACAATGACCCGAAGCACACAGCCCAGACAAAAGCAGGAGCTGCTTGGGGACAAGTCTCTGAATATCATTGAGTGGCCTTGCCAGAGCCCGGAACTGAACCCGATCAAACATCTCTGGAGAGACCTGAAAATAGCTGTGCAACAACAGTCTCCATCCAACCTGACAGAGCTTGAGAGGATATGCAAAGACTGGGAGAAACTTCCGAAAATACTGTTGTGCCAAGCTTATAGCATACTACCCAAGAAGACTTGAGGCTGTAATCGCTGGCAAAGACACTTCAACAAAGTCCTGAATAAAGGGTCTGAAAATGTATGTAAATGTGATATTTAATATTTTTATAAATTAGCAAAAAAATATCAAATCCTCGTTTTGCTATGTCATTATGGGATGTTGTGTGTTGATGTTGGGAAAAAACAAATGAATACATTTTAGAATAAGGCTGTAACACGTTGAAAAAGGGGTCTGAATACTTTCCAAATGCACTGTATATATACAGTACCAGTCAAAAGTATGGACACACCTACTCATTCAAGGGTTTTTCTTTATTTGTACTATTTTCTACATTGTAGAATAATAATCAAGACATCACTACTATGAAATAACACATATGGAATCACGTAGTAACCAAAAAAAGTGTTAAACAAAACAAAACATAATTTATATTTTAGATTCTTCAAAGTTGGCACCCTTTGCCTTGTTGACAGATTTGCACACTCTTGGCATGTTCTCAACCAGCTTCATGAGGAATGCTTTACCAACAGTCTTGAGGAGGTTCCCACATATGCTGAGCATTTGTTGGCTGCTTTTCCTTCATTCTGAGGTCCAACTCATCCCAAACCACCTCAATTGGGTTGATGTCAGGTGATTGTGGAGGCCAGGTCATCTGATGCAGCACCCCATTTACTCTCCTTCTTGGTCAAATAGCCCTTAATCCACCTGGTGTGTCAGATTTTAAAAAAAGCTTTACAGCAAAAGCTATCCAAGCATTTATGTTAGGACATCTCACTCAGCAGACAAAACATTACAAATAGCTAGCAGCAAAGTAGATTGGTCACGAAAGTCAGAAAAGCAATGAAATGAATCGCTTACCTTTGATTATCTTCGGACGTTTGAACTCACGAGACTCCCAGTTACACAATAAATGTTCCTTTTGTTCGATAAATAATATTTTTATATATATAATTATTTTTTGGCACGTTTTGTTCAGAAATCCACAAAATTCAAAATAGTATCCGCAAGTTACGGGCAGACAAATTCCAAATAGTATACCTAAAGTCCGTAGAAACATGTCAAACGTTTTTTTTTTACAATGCAAATAGTCTGGGTAGCCATTTGATTAGCAATTCGGGAGTCTTATGGCTTGGGGGTAGAAGCTGTTAAGAAGATCTTTGGACCTAGACTTGGCGCTCCATAACCGCTTGGCGTGCGGTTGCAGAGAGTCTATGACTTTGGTGGCTGGAGTCTTTGACAATTTTTCGGGCCTGACACCACCTGCTATAGAGGTCCTGGATGACAGGTAGCTTGGCCCCAGTGATGTCCTGGGCCATACGCACTACCCTCAGTAGTGCCTTGCGGTCGGAAGTTAGAGCAGTTGCCGTTCCGGTTGCAGTACCAGGCGGTGATGCAGTTAGAATTCTCTCGAAGGTGCAGCTGTATAACTTTTTTGAGGTTCTAAGGACCCATGCCACATCTTTTCAGTCTCCTGAGGGGGAATAGACTTTGTTGTGCCCTCTTCATGACTATCTTGGAGTGTTTGGACCATGATAGTTTGTTGGTGATGTGAACACCAATGAACTTGAAGCTCTCAACCTGCTCCACTACAGTCCCATCGATGAGATTGGGGCGCGCTCTATCCTCCTTTTCTTGTAGTCCACAATCAACTCCTTTGTCTTGATCACGTTGAGGGAGAGGTTGTTATCCTGGCACCTCACGGCCAGGTCTCTGACCTCCTCCCTATAGGCTGTGTCGTCATTTTCAGTGATCAGTCCTACCACTGTTGTGTCAACGGCAAGCTGTTGGAGTCGTGCCTGGCCATGCAGTCATGGGTGAACAGGGAGTGCAGGAGAGGACTGAGAACGCACCCCTGAGGGGGCCCCCATGTTGAGGATCAGCGTGGCAGATGTGCTTATACCTATCCTTACCACCTGGGGGCATCCCTTCAGGAAGTCCAGGATCCAGTTGCAGAGGGAGGTGTTTAGTCCCAGGTTCCTTAGTTAGTGATGAGCTTTCGGAACTCTATAGTCCTGAATGCTTAGTGCCCTCAAAAGTTCACGTTGAGATATGTCTGTTACTAGAACTCTGTGAAGCACTTACTGTGGCTTGCAAAAGTATTCTCCTCCTTTGGCATTGTTCCTATTTTGTTGCCTTACAACCTGGAATTAAAATAGATTTGAGGGGGGTTTGTATCATTCGATACATTGTAGATTGTAGATGTAAAATATTTTTTATAGTGAATCAAACAAGAAATAATCCAAAAAAACACAGAACACTTGAGCGTGCTCACCCCCCAAAGTCAATACTTTCTAGAGGCACCTTTTGCAGCAATTACAGCTGAAAGTCTCTTGGGGTATGTCTCTATAAGCTTGGCACATCTAGCCACTGGGATGTTTGCCCATTCTTCAAGGCAAACCTGCTCCAGCTCCTTCAAGTTGGATGGGTTCTGCTGATGTACAGCACTTTTAAGTCATATATTCTCATTTGGATTGAAGTCTGGGCCGATGAAAAACATCCCCTCAGCATGATGCTGCCACCACCATGCTTCACTGTGGGGATCTCAGGGTGATGGGAGGTGTTGGGTTTGAGCCAGACATAGCGTTTCCCTTGATGTCCAAAAAGCTAAATTTTAGTCTCATCTGACCAGAGGACCTTGTTCCATATGTTTGGGGAGTCTGCCATGGGCCTTTTGGCGAACACCAAACGTGTTTGCTTCCCTTTTTCTTTTTTTCTTTAAGCAGTGGCTTGTTTATGCCACTCTTCCGTAAAGCCCAGCTCTGTGGAGTGTACGGCTTAAAGTTTTCCTGTGGACAGATACTCCAATCTCCTCTGTGGCGCTTTGCAGCTCCTTCAGGGTTATCTTTGGTCTCTTTATTTATTCTCTGATTAATTAATGCCCTCCTTGCCTGGTCCGTGACTTTTGGTGAGCAACCATCTCTTGACAGTTTTGTTATTGTGCCATACTCTTTCCATTTTTTAATAATATATTTAATGAAGCTCTGTGGGATGTTCAAAGTTTCTAATACTTTTTTTAACCAATCCCTGATCTGCATTTCTCCACAACTTTTCCCTTTGACCTCTTTTGAGTATGAAGAAGAAACGGAAGCTGCTGAGATTTATCTGTGCTTTTTCCACAATGTGGGGGGGTGTCTTTGCCCAACTCGTAAGAAATCTAGAGGAAACTAAATTCTGCATCACAGATGTTTACGAGGCAGTCCAAATGTCCAGCCTCTATGAGGAGCTCTCCTCCACTGACCAGCCTCTATGAGGAGCTCTCCTCCACTGACCTGGAGGTTGTTACCCTCAAAATGAGAGAGACGGTCAGTATGGACCAACTCTACGAGGAGCTCTCCTCCACTGACCTGGAGAAGGTTGTTGCCCTCAAAATGACAGAGACGGTCAGTATGGACCAACTCTATGAAGAGTGTTGTGCCGGGTGGAAATACAGAAAGCCAGACAGGAAACCACAAAATACACCAGTGAGTAGTGGGTGGCAGTTTTCCAAAACCTATGGAAAGCCAACTTGATCAATATGTTCAGGATTGACTCATTTGTCCTCAGTGTGCCAGACTCAAATACCTTTGTAGAGAGGATTTTTCTCTCTGGTGACCATTTAAAAGGTCAGACTCTAGAAACAGATGCAGCACAGAGCTGATCAAAAATGAACTTCAAATATCTGTGAACTGTGGCTTGTCATGTAATGACTATGCAAAAGGACAAAAGACTGTTTGAATCAGTCAATAGCAAACATAAGCAGACTGGGGGAGTGACTCACTACTTGAATCAGTCAATAGCAGCAAAACATAATGCAGACTGGGCTGAGTGACTCACTACTTGAATCAGTCAATTGTCATGCAAAACATAAGCAGACTGGGGGAAAGACTCACTACTTGAATCAGTCAATAGCAGCAAAACATAAGCAGACTGGGGGAGTGACTCACTACTTGAATCAGTCAATAGCAGCGAACCATAAGCAGACTGGGGGAGTGACTCACTACTTGAATCAGTCAATAGCAGCAAAACATAAGCAGACTGGGGGAGTGACTCACTACTTGAATCAGTCAATAGCAGCAAAACATAAGCAGACTGGGGAGTGACTCACTACTTGAATCAGTCAATAGCAGCAAAACATAAGCAGACTGGGGGAGTGACTCACTACTTGAATCAGTCAATAGCAGCAAAACATAAGCAGACTGGGGGAGTGACTCACTACTTGAATCAGTCAATAGCAGCAAAACATAAGCAGACTGGGGGAGTGACTCACTACTTGAATCAGTCAATAGCAACGAAACATAAGCAGACTGGAGGAGTGACTCACTACTTGAATCAGTCAATAGCAGCAAAACATAAGCAGACTGGGGGAGTGACTCACTACTTGAATCAGTCAATAGCAGCAAAACATAAGCAGACTGGGGGAGTGACTCACTACTTGAATCAGTCAATAGCAGCAAAACATAAGCAGACTGGGGGAGTGACTCACTACTTGAATCAGTCAATAGCAGCAAAACATAAGCAGACTGGGGGAGTGACTCACTACTTGAATCAGTCAATAGCAGCAAAACATAAGCAGACTGGGGGAGTGACTCACGCCCCTCTTTTCCTCTTTTGCATTTGAAATGTTCATTTTTTTTGCTGTTAAATTGTGATTTAGTTTGATTATTTATTTTGAGATATATTCACGTAAGTTTACATAATGATACAGTTTTAGTAAAGCTATAGACCAAATGGAATATGTATACAGATATTTTGCCTTTCCAATTGAATGAGAATATGAATATACAGTGTAAATGCATTCACACAACACCATACCGACACCGCTGTGGCACAGTGCTCTGGCCTTATTTGGTAGTGAGAAATTTAGCAACGACTTTCCAGTTTTACATTTTTTAGAATTTTGTTTCACTTCACTTCATCAATTTGGACTATTTTGTGTATGTCCATTACATTATTATACTTTTTTTAAATCCATTAAATTACAGGTTGTAATGCAACAAATTCGTAAAAACGCCAAGGAAGATGAATACATTTGCAAGGCACAGTATTTGGGCTGCAATCATAGGTGCAGTTAACTAATGAACTTATCCTCTGCAGCAGAGGTAACTCTGGGTCTTCCTTTCCTGGTGCGGTCCTCATGAGAGACAATTAACTCTAATGAACTTATCCTCTGCAGCAGAGGTAACTCTGGGTCTTCCTTTCCTGGTGCGGTCCTCATGAGAGACAATTAACTCTAATGAACTTATCCTCTGCAGCAGAGGTAACTCTGGGTCTTCCTTTCCTGGTGCGGTCCTCATGAGAGACAATTAACTCTAATGAACTTATCCTCTGCAGCAGAGGTAACTCTGGGTCTTCCTTTCCTGGTGCGGTCCTCATGAGAGACAATTAACTCTAATGAACTTATCCTCTGCAGCAGAGGTAACTCTGGGTCTTCCTTTCCTGGTGCGGTCCTCATGAGAGACAATTATCCTCTGCAGCAGAGGTAACTCTGGGTCTTCCTTTCCTGGTGCGGTCCTCAGAGACAATTAACTCTAATGAACTTATCCTCTGCAGCAGAGGTAACTCTGGGTCTTCCTTTCCTGGTGCGGTCCTCATGAGAGACAATTAACTCTAATGAACTTATCCTCTGCAGCAGAGGTAACTCTGGGTCTTCCTTTCCTGGTGCGGTCCTCATGAGAGACAATTAACTCTAATGAACTTATCCTCTGCAGCAGAGGTAACACTGGGTCTTCCTTTCCTGGTACGGTCCTCAGGAGAGACAATTAACTCTAATGAACTTATCCTCTGCAGCACAGGTAACTCTGGGTCTTCCTTTCCTGGTGATGTCCTCAGGAGAGACAATTAACTCTAATGAACTTATCCTCTGCAGCAGAGGTAACACTGGGTCTTCCTTTCCTGGTACGGTCCTCATGAGAGACAGTTAACTCTAATGAACTTATCCTCTGCAGCACAGGTAACTCTGGGTCTTCCTTTCCTGGTACGGTCCTCATGAGAGACAATTTAATCGTAAGCGCCTGATGATTTTTTTTGGACTGCATTTGAAGAAACTTTCAGTTCTTGAAATTTTCCCTGATTGGCTGACCTTCATGTCTTAATTGAAATACATTCCAGGTGACTAAATCATGAAGCTGTCATCAAGGCAAAGGTTGGCTACTTTGAAGAATCTCAAATATGAAATATATTTAGATTTAATTTTTTTAATTTTGGGGGGGTTACCTCATGATTCCATTTGTTTTATTTAATTTATTTAATAGTTTTGATGTCTTCACTATTATTCTACAATACAGAAAATAGTCAGAATAAAGAAATACCTTGTAATGAATAGGTGTGTCCAAACCTTTGACTGGTACTTTAAATCTTTATCTCTCTCTCTCCTCCTTTCTATCTCTCTCTCCTTGTCTCTCTCTCTCTCTCTCTCTCTCTCTCTCTCTCTCTCTCTCTCTCTCTCTCTCTCTCTCTCTCTCTCTCTCTCTCTCTCTCTCTCTCTCCCCCTTTCTATCTCTCTCTCCTTGTCTCTCTCTCTCTCTCTCTCTCTCTCTCTCTCTCTCTCTCTCTCTCTCTCTCTCTCTCTCTCTCTCTCTCTCTCTCTCTCTCTCTCTCTCTCCCTGTCTCAATTTCTCTCTCTCTCTCTCTCTCTCTCTCTCTCTCTCTCTCTCTCTCTCTCTCTCTCTCTCTCTCTCTCTCTCTCTCTCTCTCCTCTCTCTCTCTCTCTCATCCTTGTCTCTCTCTCTCTCTCTCTCTCTCTCTCTCTCTCTCTCTCTCTCTCTCTCTCTCTCTCTATCTCTCTCTCTCTCTCTCTCTCTCTCTCTCTCTCTCTCTCTCTCTCTCTCTCTCTCTCTCTCTCTCTCTCTCTCTCCCCTTTCTATCTCTCTCTCTCTCTTTCTCTCTCCCTCTCTCTCTCTCTCTCTCTCTCTCTCTCTCTCTCTCTCAACTTCTCTCTCTCTCTCTTTCTCTCTTTCTCTCCACGTCTCTCCCTCTCTCTCTAACTCTCTCTCTCCTGTTTATCTCTATCTCTCCCTCTCTCTCTCTCTCTCCTCTCTCTCTCTCTCTCTCTCTCTCTCTCTCTCTCTCTCTCTCTCTCTCTCTCTCTCCCTCTCTCTCTAACTCTCTCTCTCCTGTTTATCTCTATCTCTCCCTCTCTCTCTCTCTCTCCCTCTCTCTCTCTCTCTCTCTCTCTCTCTCTCTCTCTCTCTCTCTCTCTCTCTCTCTCTCTCTCTCTCTCTCTCTCTCTCTCTCTCTCTCTCTCTCTCTCTCTCTCTCACTCTCTCTCTCTCTCTCCCTGTCTCTCTTTCTCTCCCTCTCTCCCTCTTTTTCTCCTTTTTCTGCTGATTCCTTTTTTCTCTCACCTTGACAAAATTTAAGGCTATAAAGGCTAGACAGAACATTCCTCAAAGTTATCTCCTACCTGCAATATCCACAAGTCATCAACTGTGTGTGTGTGTGTGTGTGTGTGTGTGTGTGTGTGTGTGTGTGTGTGTGTGTGTGTGTGTGTGTGTGTGTGTGTGTGTGTGTGTGTGTGTGTGTGTGTGTGTGTGTGTGTGTGTGTGTGTGTGTGTGTGTGTGTGTGTGTGTGTGTGTGTGTGTGTGTGTGTGTGTGTGTGTGTGTGTGTGTGTGTGTGTGTGTGTGTGTGTGTGTGTGTGTGTGTGTGTGTGTGTCTATCTGTGCTCACGTGACCTTTTTGATTAATAGGTCAGATAATCAACTCTCGCCTATATTTGTCACACTCACCATATGTTTCACATATAACCAACCGGGTGTTGGGAATTCAGTTGCAGCTGAAGTCAATGGATAATGCAGCCTGTTTTCCTCCCTCGTGCCTCCCACTCGTTTCAATCCCTCGTAGCAGTTGTTTGCCCTGCAGCTAAAAAGGCAGCTGTCTCGGCCGCTAACAATCTCCACACTGCTGCCTTTGTCTGAGGGGGTTGTATCGACCCTCAGGATGTGTGTGTGTGTGTGTGTGTGTGTGTGTGTGTGTGTGTGTGTGTGTGTGTGTGTGTGTGTGTGTGTGTGTGTGTGTGTGTGTGTGTGTGTGTGTGTGTGTGTGTGTGTGTGTGTGTGTGTGTGTGTGTGTGTGTGTTCACGTCTGTGCATCCTGATCACTCGAAATGGACATGCTTTGGTCATTTGACCAGGTTGTGTTGCTTAGACCACTGAGCTACCACAGTTTACAAGCTGTGAAAATAATTGATGACAGTTGATGGCGTTCCCCAAACCATAGCCCTTAAACTTGGAATGAATGCCTAAACTGCCTTTGAGGTCATTCTGTTTTAATCCTGATACCATGTAGAATTACCCCGATACCATGCAGAATTAACCCTGATACCATGTAGAATTAACCCTGATACCATGTAGAATTAACCCTGATACCATGTAGAATTACCCTGATACCATGTAGAATTAACCCTGATACCGTGTAGAATTAACCCTGATACCGTGTAGAATTAACCCTGATACCATGTAGAATTAACCCTGATACCATGTAGAATTAACCATGATACCATGTAGAATTAACCCTGATACCATGTAGAATTAACCCTGATACCATGTAGAATTAACCCTGATACCATGTAGAATTAACCCTGATACCATATAGAATTAACCCTGATACCATGTAGAATTAACCCTGATACCATGTAGAATTAACCCTGATACCATGTAGAATTAACCCTGATACCATATAGAATTAACCCTGATACCATGTAGAATTAACCCTGATACCATGTAGAATTAACCCTGATACCATATAGAATTAACCCTGATACCATGTAGAATTACCCTGATACCATGTAGAATTAACCCTGATACCATGCAGAATTAACCCTGATACCATGTAGAATTAACCCTGATACCATGCAGAATTAACCCTGATACCATGCAGAATTAACCCTGATACCATGTAGAATTAACCCTGATACCATGCAGAATTAACCCTGATACCATGTAGAATTAACCCTGATACCATGCAGAATTAACCCTGATACCATGTAGAATTAACCCTGATACCATGTAGAATTAACCCTGATACCATGTAGACATAACCCTTAAATAAAGGTAAAATAAATAAATAAAATAATTTCACTGAATACACTTGTTGTATTTGGCGTAAATTAAGTTTGATTTGATTTGAATCTCTCATGACTCAAAGTGGAAGAGAGATTGACATCATCACTACTTGTTTTTGTAAGAAATGTTGACAAGCTGTCTGTTTAATTAAACTACTATCACACATTTCAGACACCCATGCATACCCCACCAGTGGTCTCTTCACAATTCCCAAGTCCAGAACAGACTATGGGAGGCGCACAGTACTACATAGAGCCATGACTACATGGAACTCTATTCCACAGTACTACATAGAGCCATGACTACATGGAACTCTATTCCACAGTACTACATAGAGCCATGACTACATGGAACTCTATTCCACAGTACTACATAGAGCCATGACTACATGGAACTCTATTCCACAGTACTACATAGAGCCATGACTACATGGAACTCTATTCCACAGTACTACATAGAGCCATGACTACATGGAACTCTATTCCACAGTACTACATAGAGCCATGACTACATGGAACTCTATTCCACAGTACTACATAGAGCCATGACTACATGGAACTCTATTCCACAGTACTACATAGAGCCATGACTACATGGAACTCTATTCCACAGTACTACATAGAGACATGACTACATGGAACTCTATTCCACAGTACTACATAGAGCCATGACTACATGGAACTCTATTCCACAGTACTACATAGAGCCATGACTACATGGAACTCTATTCCACAGTACTACATAGAGACATGACTACATGGAACTCTATTCCACAGTACTACATAGAGCCATGACTACATGGAACTCTATTCCACATGAGGTAACTGATAACAGCAGTAAAATTTGATTTTTTAAAAACAGATAGAAATCAGACCTTATGGAACAACGGGGGCTGTGACGAGACACACACACATGTACAGACACATCCATATGCAAACATTGTAATATTTTTGTAATGGTCGTATTAAACATTTTGTATTGTACTTTTTGTTGATGCAGTATGTAATAATGTGTAATAATGTTATACGATGTATTGTTTATATTTTGTTTTAAATATAATGTACTTTAATATAATAATAATAAAAATAATAATAATATAATGCTTTAATGTGTGGAAGGAATGAAACAACATGTCAGTTCATATATGATGCAACAGCCTGTTCTCCTCCCATCCTGTGTGAAAGCCCTTAGGAGAAGAGCAGAGGAGACTGAAATGCGCCCTGACGATGACTTTTCCTGTCTAAACACTCTCACAATGGAGGCATGGGTGGGCTGGTTGGTGTGTAACGACTGACTGATCTGTCCCAGTCAGAGTCACTCCAGTACACACAGCTGTATGGTTTAGTGCAAATCAGATAACATTTTATTTGTCACATTCACATGGGTTGGCAGATGATATCCTGTCTAGGACACAGGTTCCGCTAGCGGAACCCCTTCCAACATTCCGCTAGCGGAACCCCTTCCAACATTCCGCTAGCGGAACCCCTTCCAACATTCCGCTAGCGGAACCCCTTCCAACATTCCGCTAGCGGAACCCCTTCCAACATTCCGCTAGCGGAACCCCTTCCAACATTCCGCTAGCGGAACCCCTTCCAACATTCCGCTAGCGGAACCCCTTCCAACATTCCGCTAGCGGAACCCCTTCCAACATTCCGCTGAAAAAGGCAGCGCGGAAAATTCAAAAATATTTTTGGGAAATATTTAACTTTCACACATTAACAAGTCCAATACAGCAAATGAAAGATAAACATCTTGTTAATCTACCCATCGTGTCTGATTTTAAAAATGTTTTACAGTGAAAACACAACATATATTAATGTTAGATCCCCACCAAATCCCCCCAAAAATTCCCAGCCAAAGATATAGTCACAAAAGCTGAATTAGAGATAAAATTAACCACTAACCTTTGATAATCTTCATCAGATGACACTCATATGACATCATGTTACACAATACATTTATGTTTTGTTCGATAATATTCATATTTATATCCACAAATCTCGGTTTACATTGACGCCATGTTCAGAAATGCCTCCAAAATATCCAGAGTAATTACAGAAATACTCATCATACTCATTATTGCAACCGCTGTGTCAGATTTAAAAAAGCATACCATGCAATAATCTGAGACGGCGCTCAGAAGTAAATATATTTCTCCGCCATGTTGGAGTCAACAGATATACGAAATTACATCATAAATATTAAGTTACCTTTGATGATCTTTCATCAGAATGCAGTGCAAGTAATCTTAGTTCCGCAATAAATCGTTGTTTTGTTCCATAATGTCCATTAGTAGTGTCCAATTAGCTACTTTTGCTAGCAAGTTTAGTTAACATGTCCAAAAGCTGGCGCTAGTCCAGGAGAACTCAGACGAAAACTTCAAACTAAGTAGAGAATCAATCTTCAGGATGTTATTTTCATATATATCCAATAACGTTCCAACCGGAGCATTCATTTTTGTAATGGAACGCAGGCGATATAATGCTGCGCCTTCTTCACCACGCTGTCTGTGTGGGTGGACCAATTCAGTTTGTCCGTGATGTGTACGCCGAGGAACTTAAAACTTGCTACCCTCTCCACTACTGTCCCGTTGATGTGGATAGGGGGTGCTCCCTCTGCTGTTTCCTGAAGTCCACGATCATCTCCTTTGTTTTGTTGACGTTGAGTGTGAGGTTATTTTCCTGACACCACACTCCGAGGGCCCTCACCTCCTCCCTGTAGGCCGCTCATCGTTGTTGGTAATCAAGCCTACCACTGTAGTCTCGTCTGCAAACTTGATGATTGAGTTGGAGGCGTGCATGGCCACGCAGTCGTGGGTGAACAGGGATTATAGGAGAGGGCTCAGAACGCACCCTTGTAGGGCCCCAGTGTTGAGGATCAGTGGGGAGGAGATGTTGTTGCCTACCCTCTCCACCTGGGGGCGGCCCGTCAGGAAGTCCAGTACCCAGTTGCACAGGGCGGGGTCGAGACCCAGGGTCTCGAGCTTGATGATGAGTTTGGAGGGTACTATGGTGTTAAATGCTGAAATGTAGTCGATGAACAGCATTCTCACATAGCTATTCCTCTTGTCCAGATGGGTTAGGGCAGTGTGCAGTGTGATTGCGTCGTCTGTGGACCTATTGGGGCGGTAAGCAAATTGGAGTGGGTCTATGGTGTCAGGTAGGGTGGAGGTGATATGGTCCTTGAATAGTTTCTCAAAGCACTTCATGATGACGGAAGTGAGTGCTACGGGTCAGTAGTCGTTTAGCTCAGTTACCTTAGCTTTTTTTGGGAACAGCTGTAGGGTTTAGTACACAGCTGTAGGGTTTAGAACACAGCTATATGGTTTAGTACACAGCTGTAGGGTTAGTACACAACTGTAGGGTTTAGTACACAACTGTAGGGTTTAGTATACAGCTGTAGGGTTTAGTGAAGAGCTGTAGGGTTAGTACACAGCTGTAGGGGTTAGTGCACAGCTGTAGGGTTTAGTGCACAGCTGTAGGGTTAGTACACTGACTGTTAGCACTTGGTGGTCTATAGCAGCTTCCCACCAGAATGGGCTTTAGGTGAGGCAGATTACTATACAGCTAAGCTCTCCGTAGATGACGTGAGTAAGACCTTTAAACAGGTCAACATACACAAGGATACGAGGCCAGACGGATTATCAGGACTCCAGGCAGACGGATTACCAGGACGTGTGCTCCGGGCATGTGCTGACCAACTGGCAGGTGTCTTCACTGACATTTTCAACATGTCCCTGATTGAGTCTGTAATACCAACATGTTTCAAGCAGAGCACCATAGTCCCTGTGACTAAGAACACAAAGGTAACCTATAGGGAGGAGGTCAGAAACCTGGCCGGGTGGTGCCAGAATAACAACGTATCCCTCAATGTAACCAAGACTTGGAGATGATTGTGGACTACAGGAAAAGGAGCACCGAGCACGTCCCCATTCTCATCGACAGGGCTGTAGTGGAGCAGGTTGAGAGCTTCAAATTCCTTGGTGTCCACATCAACAACAAACTAGATTTGTCCAAACACACCAAGACAGTTGTGAAGGGGGCACGACAGAGCCTATTCCCCCTCATGAAACTAGAAAGATTTGTTATGGTCTTGGGATCCTCAAAAGGTTCTACAGCTGCAACATAGAGAGCATCCTGACCGGTTGCATCACTGCCTGGTACTTTAGTCATATTAACTATACATCCATGTACATACTACCTAATTTGACCCGACCAACCAGTGCTCCTGCACATTGGCTAACCGGGCTATCTGCATTGTGTCCCACCACCCGCCAACCCCTCTTTTTACGCTTCTGCTCCTCTCTGTTCATCATATATACACAGTCACTTTAACGATACCTACATGTACATACTACCGCAATAAGCCTGACTGACTTTTTTCAAATGTCTTTTTACTGTTGTTTTATTTCTTTACTTACCTACACACACACACACACACACACACTTTTCCGCACCATTGGTTAGAGCCTGTAAGTAAGCATTTCACTGTAAGGTCTACTACACCTGTTGTATTCGGCGCACGTGACAATTAAACTTTGATTTGATTAGATTAACCTGTAGCCATATTGCGTCAACAGTATTTAACATGAGATCGTCTCTAAGCTTAACAGGAATGTAGTTCTGAATATAGACAGCAACACCTCCCCCGTCGGCATTTCTGTCTTTTCGGTAGATGTTATAACCATGTATTGCTACCACTGTATAATCAAAGGGGTTATCTAAGTGAGTTCCAGTCAGAATATGAATGGAATCTGTTAGCAGAAAGTTATTGACTTCATGGACCTTGTTTCTTAGGCTACATATGTTAATGTGGGCTATTTTTAGCACTTTTCTTGTTCGCTTGATTGTTTTTAATGCTTTACTGGGAAGCTTATCAGAGGTAGACATGCTCATGTTATTTACATAGGAGCTGATAGTGCAGGGTGAGCTGCATAAAGTGGTCTTCCTACTATTGCACACCGCCTCAGTGATAGCAGTATAACTGGCTTATAGGCTCATGATTACTGCTTTACAGTGGCTGTAGGATCAACAGAGGTATTCAGGGCAGTTAAGGGGACATAAATTAAGTTACTTAAAGCCCCTGGGATAATGTACATTTAATGCAGTATTATGACAACTGATTGTCACAATGGTAGGGATTAACTAAACTGCACTGTAACACCTTTCCCTGTAAAATGTACAGCATTATACAGTAAGAAAAATCATGCTGTAAACTATTTTACAGTGGCACTGCAATACAGCAAAATGACAGTATTTAACTGGCAAATGTGGTGCCAGTATAATTCTGTAAAATTTACAGGGAAATATCTACAGTAAAATGCAATTATTTTACAGTACTAAGCAGCATTGCAGGTTGTCTTTAGAAGACTCCCTGAAATGTAATATTGTATCTCTCTGTAACACATTATCAGGCCCCTCCTCTCTGTAACACATTATCATACCCCTCCTATCTGTAACTTATTATCATACCCCTCCTCTCTGTAACACATTATCATGCCCTCCTATCTGTAACACATTATCATACCCCTCCTCTCTGTAACACATTATCATGCCCTCCTATCTGTAACACATTATCATACCCCTCCTCTCTGTAACACATTATCATGCCCTCCTATCTGTAACACATTATCA
Source organism: Oncorhynchus gorbuscha (assembly GCF_021184085.1). Taxonomy (NCBI): domain Eukaryota; kingdom Metazoa; phylum Chordata; class Actinopteri; order Salmoniformes; family Salmonidae; genus Oncorhynchus; species Oncorhynchus gorbuscha. The sequence continues at coordinate 7,831,943 of NC_060181.1, forward strand.
TGCCCCTCCTCTCTGTACACATTATCATACCCCTCCTCTCTGTAACACATTATCATACCCCTTCACTAGAGGTTGTGCATGTATGAGTACATTAGAGAAATTGTGTCCATACCTGCTCTAGCTCTAAGAAAGAGGACTAATTGATGTTTCGTTTGCTTTACAAGCCTGCAAACATGCAGAATAATGCATGACTTTGGCACAAATACAGATCTCTCTCTCTCTCTCCCCTCCCTCTCCTCTCAGGTCCTTGTTTTGGCATCTCTCTGACTCTCCGAGGTGATCACTCTGCTCTCGTTCTGCTTTGAGGCTTGTCGATTATCACTTGTTCCCTCTATACATCTGTTTACATTTGTCTCGTTCTCTGTCTCCCTCTTCTTTTTTCTTTCTTCCATTCCTTTGTCTATTTAGTCTCGCTCGTCTTCTCACTCTGTCGCTCGTCTTCTCACTCTGTCGCTCGTCTTCTCACTCTGTCACACGTTTTCCCTCTTAACCTGATACTCCCTCCTTTATCTTTACCTGTTTACTCTCTGTGTCTCTGTCTATGTCTGTGTCTGTCTCTCTGTCTCTGTCTGTCTCTGTGTCTGTGTGTCTGTCTCTGTCTCTCTGTCTTTGTCTGTCTCTGTTTCTGAGTCTCTGTCTCTCTCTCTCTGTGTGTCTGTCTCTGAGTCTCTGTCTCTCTCTGTGTGTCTGTCTCTGTCTGTCTGTGTGTCTGTCTGTGTGTCTGTCTCTGAGTCTCTGTCTCTCTCCGTGTGTCTCTGTCTCTCTCTGTGTGTCTGTCTCTGTCTCTGTCTGTCTGTGTGTCTGTCTCTGAGTCTCTGTCTCTCTCCATGTGTTTCTGTCTCTCTCTATCCCATTCTCAATTCAGTTTCAATTTAAGGGCATTCTCTCTCTCACCCAATCTCAATCGTCAATCAAACAAATGTATTTACAAAGCTCTTTTTACATCAGCTGATATCTCACAGTGCTGTACAGTAACCCAGCCTAAAACCCCAAACAGCAATGCAGGTGTATAGTTATATAATGGTATAGTGATGATAGTGGTATAGTGGTATAGTGGTATAGTGATGATAGTGGTATAGTGATGATAGTGGTATAATGGTATAGTGATGATAGTGGTATAATAGTATAGTGATGATAGTGGTATAGTGGTATAGTGGTATAGTAGTATAGTGGTATAGTGGTATAGTGGTATAGTGGTATAGTGGTATAGTGATGATAGTGGTATAGTGGTATAGTGGTATAGTAGTATAGTGGTATAGTGGTATAGTGGTATAGTGGTATAGTGATGATAGTGATATAGTGATGATAGTGGTATAGTGATGATAGTGGTATAATGGTATAGTGGTATAGTGGTATAGTGGTATAGTGGTATAGTGGTATAGTGGTATAGTGGTATAGTGATGATAGTGGTATAGTGGTATAGTGATGATAGTGGTATAGTGATGATATTGATATAATGGTATAGTGGTATAGTGGTATAGTGGTATAGTGATGATAGTGGTATAGTGGTATAGTGGTATAGTGGTATAGTGATGATATTGATATAATGGTATAGTGGTATAGTGGTATAGTGGTATAGTGGTATAGTGGTATAGTGATGATCGTGGTATAGTGGTATAGTAGTATAGTGGTATAGTGGTATAGTGGTATAGTAGTATAGTGATGATAGTGGTATAGTGGTATAGTGGTATAGTGGTATAGTGGTATAGTGATGATAGTGATATAGTGATGATAGTGGTATAGTGGTATAGTGGTATAGTGGTATAGTGGTATAGTGATGATAGTGGTATAATAGTATAGTGATGATAGTGGTATAGTGGTATAGTGGTATAGTAGTATAGTGATGATAGTGTCTCTGTCTGTCTCTGTGTCTGTGTGTCTGTCTCTGTCTCTCTGTCTTTGTCTGTCTCTGTTTCTGAGTCTCTGTTTCTCTCTGTGTGTCTGTCTCTGAGTCTCTGTCTCTCTGTGTGTCTGTCTCTGTCTGTCTGTGTCTGTCTGTGTGTCTGTCTCTGAGTATAGTGGTATAGTGGTATAGTGATCTCTTTAGTCTCTCTCCGTGTGTCTCTGTCTCTCTCTGTGTGTCTGTCTCTGTCTCTGTCTGTCTGTGTGTCTGTCTCTGATAGTGATATAGTGATGATAGTGGTATAGTGATGATAGTGGTATAGTGATGATAGTGGTATAATAGTATAGTGATGATAGTGGTCTAGTGATGATAGTGGTATAGTGATGATAGTGGTATAGTGGTATAATGGTATAGTGGTATAGTGGTATAGTGGTATAGTGGTATAGTGATGATAGTGGTATAGTAATGATAGTGGTATAGTGGTATAGTGGTATAGTGGTATAGTGATGATAGTGGTATAGTGATGATAGTGGTATAGTGGTATAGTGGTATAGTGATGATAGTGATATAGTGATGATAGTGGTATAGTGATGATAGTGGTATAGTGATGATAGTGGTATAATGGTATAGTGATGATAGTGGTCTAGTGATGATAGTGGTATAGTGATGATAGTGGTATAGTAGTATAGTGATGATAGTGGTATAGTGATGATAGTGGTATAGTAGTATAGTGGTATAGTGGTATAGTAGTATAGTGATGATAGTGGTATAGTGGTATAGTGATGATAGTGGTATAGTGATGATAGTGGTATAATGGTATAGTGGTATAGTAGTATAGTGATGATAGTGGTATAATGGTATAGTGGTATAGTAGTATAGTGATGATAGTGGTATAGTGGTATAGTGGTATAGTAGTATAGTGATGATAGTGGTATAGTGATGATAGTGGTATAGTGGTATAGTGGTATAGTGATGATAGTGGTATAGTGGTATAGGTATAGTGGTATAGTGATATAGTGATGATAGTGGTATAGTGATGATAGTGGTATAATGGTATAGTGGTATAGTGATGATAGTGATATAGTGATGATAGTGGTATAGTGGTATAGTGATATAGTGGTATAATGGTATAGTGGTATAGTGGTATAGTGATTATAGTGATGATAGTGGTATAATGGTATAGTGATATAGTGGTATAGTGGTATAGTGATGATAGTGGTATAGTGGTATAATGGTATAGTGGTATAGTGATGATAGTGGTATAGTGGTATAATGGTATAGTGGTATAGTGGTATAGTGATTATAGTGATGATAGTGGTATAATGGTATAGTGATATAGTGGTATAGTGGTATAGTGATGATAGTGGTATAATGGTATAGTGGTATAGTGGTATAGTGATGATAGTGGTACAATGGTATAGTGATGATATTGATATAATGGTATAGTGGTATAGTGGTATAGTGGTATAGTGGTATAGTGATGATAGTGATATAGTGATGATAGTGGTATAGTGGTATAGTGGTATAGTGGTATAGTGGTATAGTGGTATAGTGATAGTGATATAGTGATATAGTGATATAGATATAGTGGTATAGTGGTATAGTGGTATAGTGTATAGGTATAGTGGTATAGTGATATAGTGATGATAGTGTTATAGTGGTATAGTGATAGTGATAGTGGTATAGTAGGTATAGTGGTATAGTGGTATAGTGATGATAGTGGTATAGTGGTATAATGGTATAGTGGTATAGTGGTATAGTGGTATAGTGGTATAGTGGTATAGTGATGATAGTGGTATAGTGATGATAGTGGTATAGTGGTATATAGTGGTATAGTGATGATAGTGGTATAGTGGTATAGTGGTATAGTGGTATAATGGTATAGTGATGATAGTGGTATAGTGATATAGTGGTATATGATATAGTGGTATAGTGGTATAGTGATGATAGTGGTATAATGGTATAGTGGTATAGTGATGATAGTGGTATAGTGATGATAGTGATATAGTGGTATAGTGGTATAATGGTATAGTGGTATAGTGATGATAGTGGTATAGTGATGATAGTGGTATAGTGATAGTGATATAGTGGTATAATGGTATAGTGATGATAGTGGTATAGTGATGATAGTGGTATAATGGTGGTATGATGATAGTGGTATAGTGGTATAATGGTATAGTGATGATAGTGGTATAGTGATGATAGTGGTATAATGGTATAGTGATGATAGTGGTATAGTGGTATAATGGTATAGTGATGATAGTGGTATAGTGGTATAATGGTATAATGGTATAATGGTATAGTGGTATAATGGTATAGTGGTATAGTGATGATAGTGGTATAGTGATATAGTGATGATAGTGGTATAATGGTATAGTTATATAGTGATGATAGTGGTATAATGGTATAGTGGTATAGTGATGATAGTGGTATAATGGTATAGTGGTATAGTGATGATAGTGGTATAGTGGTATAGTGATGATAGTGGTATAGTGGTATAGTGATGATAGTGGTATAGTGGTATAGTGATGATAGTGGTATAGTGGTATAGTGATGATAGTGGTATAATGGTATAGTGGTATAGTGATGATAGTGGTATAATGGTATAGTGGTATAGTGATGATAGTGGTATAATGGTATAGTGGTAAAGTGATGATAGTGGTATAGTTATGATAGTGGTATAGTGATGATAGTGGTATAGTGATGATAGTGGTATAGTGATAGTGGTATAGTGATGATAGTGGTATAGTGATGATAGTGATATAGTGATGATAGTGGTATAGTGATGATAGTCGTATAATGGTATAGTGATGATAGTGGTACAATGGTATAGTGATGATATTGATATAATGGTATAGTGGTATAGTGGTATAGTGGTATAGTGGTATAGTGATGATAGTGATATAGTGATGATAGTGGTATAGTGGTATAGTGGTATAGTGGTATAGTGGTATAGTGGTATAGTGATGATAGTGATATGGTGATGATAGTGGTATAGTGGTGTAGTGGTATAGTGGTATAGTGGTATAGTGATATAGTGATGATAGTGTTATAGTGGTATAGTGATGATAGTGGTATAGTGGTATAGTGATGATAGTGGTATAGTGATGATAGTGGTATAGTGGTATAATGGTATAGTGGTATAGTGGTATGGTGGTATAGTGGTATAGTGGTATAGTGATGATAGTGGTATAGTGATGATAGTGGTATAGTGGTATAATGTGGTATAATGATGATAGTGGTATAGTGGTATAGTGGTATAGTGGTATAGTGGTATAATGGTATAGTGATGATAGTGGTATAATAGTATAGTGATGATAGTGGTATAGTGGTATAGTGATGATAGTGGTATAATGGTATAGTGGTATAGTGATGATAGTGGTATAGTGATGACAGTGGTATAGTGGTATAATGGTATAGTGGTATAGTGATGATAGTGGTATAGTGATGATAGTGGTATAGTGATGATAGTGGTATAATGGTATAGTGATGATAGTGGTATAGTGATGATAGTGGTATAATGGTATAGTGATGATAGTGGTATAGTGGTATAATGGTATAGTGATGATAGTGGTATAGTGATGATAGTGGTATAATGGTATAGTGATGATAGTGGTATAGTGGTATAATGGTATAGTGATGATAGTGGTATAGTGGTATAATGGTATAATGGTATAATGGTATAGTGGTATAATGGTATAGTGGTATAGTGATGATAGTGGTATAATGGTATAGTGGTATAGTGATGATAGTGGTATAGTGATATAGTGATGATAGTGGTATAATGGTATAGTTATATAGTGATGATAGTGGTATAATGGTATAGTGGTATAGTGATGATAGTGGTATAGTGGTATAATAGTATAATGGTATAATGGTATAGTGGTATAATGGTATAGTGGTATAGTGATGATAGTGGTATAATGGTATAGTGGTATAGTGATGATAGTGGTATAGTGATATAGTGATGATAGTGGTATAATGGTATAGTTATATAGTGATGATAGTGGTATAATGGTATAGTGGTATAGTGATGATAGTGGTATAATGGTATAGTGGTATAGTGATGATAGTGGTATAGTGGTATAGTGATGATAGTGGTATAGTGGTATAGTGATGATAGTGGTATAGTGGTATAGTGATGATAGTGGTATAGTGGTATAGTGATGATAGTGGTATAATGGTATAGTGGTATAGTGATGATAGTGGTATAATGGTATAGTGGTATAGTGATGATAGTGGTATAATGGTATAGTGGTAAAGTGATGATAGTGGTATAGTTATGATAGTGGTATAGTGATGATAGTGGTATAGTGATGATAGTGATATAGTGACGATAGTGGTATAGTGATGATAGTGGTATAGTGATGATAGTGGTATAGTGATGATAGTCGTATAATGGTATAGTGATGATAGTGGTATAGTGATGATAGTGATGATAGTGGTATTGTGGTATAGTGGTATAGTGATGATAGTGGTATATTGGTATAGTGATAATAGTGGTATAGTGGTATAGTGGTATAGTGGTATAGTGATGATAGTGGTATAGTGGTATAGTGATAATAGTGGTATAGTGATGATAGTGGTATAGTGATGATAGTGGTATAGTGATGATAGTGGTATAGTGGTATAGTGGTATAGTGATGATAGTGGTGTAGTGGTATAGTGGTATAGTGGTATAGTGATGATAGTGGTATAGTGGTATAGTGATGATAGTGGTATAGTGATGATAGTGGTATAGTTATGATAGTGGTATAGTGATGATAGTGGTATAGTGATGATAGTGGTATAGTGATGATAGTGGTATAGTGATGATAGTGGTATAGTGATGATAGTCGTATAATGGTATAGTGATGATAGTGGTATAGTGATGATAGTGATGATAGTGGTATTGTGGTATAGTGGTATAGTGATGATAGTGGTATAATGGTATAGTGATGATAGTGGTATAGTGATGATAGTGGTATAGTGGTATAATGGTATAGTGATGATAGTGGTATAGTGGTATAGTGGTATAATGGTATAGTGATGATAGTGGTATAGTGATGATAGTGGTATAGTGTTATAGTGGTATATTGGTATAGTGATAATAGTGGTATAGTGGTATAGTGGTATAGTGGTATAGTGATGATAGTGGTATAGTGGTGTAGTGATAATAGTGGTATAGTGATGATAGTGGTATAGTGATGATAGTGGTATAGTGATGATAGTGGTATAGTGGTATAGTGGTATAGTGATGATAGTGGTGTAGTGGTATAGTGGTATAGTGGTATAGTGATGATAGTGGTATAGTGGTATAGTGATGATAGTGGTATAGTGGTATAGTGGTATAGTGGTATAGTGGTATAGTGGTATAGTGATGATAGTGGTATAGTGATGATAGTGGTATAGTGATGATAGTGGTATAGTGATGTAGTGGTATAATGGTATAGTGGTATAGTGGTATAATGGTATAGTGGTATAGTGGTATAGTGGTATAGTGATGATAGTGGTATAGTGGTATAGTGGTATAGTGATGATAGTGGTATAGTGGTATAATGGTATAGTCGTATAGTGATAATAGTGGTATAATGGCATAGTGATGATAGTGGTATAATGGTATAATGGTATAGTGATATAGTGGTATAGTGGTATAGTGATGATAGTGGTATAGTGATGATAGTGGTATAGTGAAGATAGTGGTATAGTGATGATAGTGGTATAGTGATGATAGTGGTATAGTGATGATAGTGGTATAGTGACGATAGTGGTATTGTGACGATAGTGGTATAGTGGTATAGTGATGATAGTGGTATAGTGATGATAGTGGTATAATGGTATAGTGGTATAGTGATGATAGTGGTATAGTGGTATAATGGTATAATGGTATAATGGTATAGTGGTATAATGGTATAGTGGTATAGTGATGATAGTGGTATAATGGTATAGTGGTATAGTGATGATAGTGGTATAGTGATATAGTGATGATAGTGGTATAATGGTATAGTTATATAGTGATGATAGTGGTATAATGGTATAGTGGTATAGTGATGATAGTGGTATGATGGTATAGTGGTATAGTGATGATAGTGGTATAGTGGTATAGTGATGATAGTGGTATAGTGGTATAGTGATGATAGTGGTATAGTGGTATAGTGATGATAGTGGTATAGTGGTATAGTGATGATAGTGGTATAATGGTATAGTGGTATAGTGATGATAGTGGTATAGTGGTATAGTGGTATAGTGATGATAGTGGTATAATGGTATAGTGGTATAGTGATGATAGTGGTATAGTGGTATAGTGGTATAGTGGTATAGTGATGATAGTGGTATAGTGGTATAGTGGTATAGTGATGATAGTGGTATAATGGTATAGTGGTATAGTGATGATAATGGTATAGTGGTATAGTGGTATAGTGATGATAGTGGTATAATGGTATAGTGGTATAGTGATGATAGTGGTATAGTGGTATAGTGATGATAGTGGTATAATGGTATAGTGGTATAGTGATGATAGTGGTATAATGGTATAGTGGTATAGTGATGATAGTGGTATAATGGTATAGTGGTAAAGTGATGATAGTGGTATAGTTATGATAGTGGTATAGTGATAGTGGTATAGTGATGATAGTGGTATAGTGATGATAGTGGTATAGTGATATAGTGGTATAGTGATGATAGTGGTATAGTGATGATAGTGGTATAGTGATGATAGTGGTATAGTGATGATAGTCGTATAATATATAGTGGTATAGTGATGATAGTGGTATAGTGATGATAGTGGTATAGTGATGATAGTGGTATAGTGATGATAGTGGTATAGTGATGATAGTGGTATAGTGATGATAGTGGTATAGTGATGATAGTGGTATAGTGATGATAGTGATATAGTGGTATAGTGATGATAGTGTATAGTGGTATAGTGATGATAGTGGTATAATGGTATAGTGATGATAGTGGTATAGTGATGATAGTGGTATAGTGGTATAGTGGTATAATGGTATAGTGATGATAGTGGTATAGTGGTATAGTGGTATAATGGTATAGTGATGATAGTGGTATAGTGATGATAGTGGTATAGTGTTATAGTGGTATAGTGGTATAGTGGTATAGTGATGATAGTGGTGTAGTGGTATAGTGGTATAGTGGTATAGTGATGATAGTGGTATAGTGGTATAGTGATGATAGTGGTATAGTGGTATAGTGGTATAGTGGTATAGTGGTATAGTGGTATAGTGATGATAGTGGTATAGTGATGATAGTGGTATAGTGATGATAGTGGTATAGTGATGTAGTGGTATAATGGTATAGTGGTATAGTGGTATAATGGTATAGTGGTATAGTGGTATAGTGGTATAGTGATGATAGTGGTATAGTGGTATAGTGGTATAGTGATGATAGTGGTATAGTGGTATAATGGTATAGTCGTATAGTGATAATAGTGGTATAATGGCATAGTGATGATAGTGGTATAATGGTATAATGGTATAGTGATATAGTGGTATAGTGGTATAGTGATGATAGTGGTATAGTGAAGATAGTGGTATAGTGATGATAGTGGTATAGTGATGATAGTGGTATAGTGATGATAGTGGTATAGTGAAGATAGTGGTATAGTGACGATAGTGGTATAGTGGTATAGTGATGATAGTGGTATAGTGATGATAGTGGTATAGTGATGATAGTGGTATAGTGATGATAGTGATATAGTGACGATAGTGGTATAGTGATGATAGTGATGATAGTGGTATAATGGTATAGTGATGATAGTGGTATAGTGATGATAGTTATATAGTGATGATAGTTATATAGTGATGATAGTGGTATAGTGGTATAGTGGTATAGTGATGATAGTGGTATAATGGTATTGTGATGATAGTGGTATAGTGATGATAGTGGTATAGTGATGATAGTGGTATATTGATGATAGTGATATAGTGATGATAGTGGTATAGTGATGATAGTGGTATAATGGTATAGTGATGATAGTCGTATAATGGTATAGTGATGATAGTGGTATAGTGATGATAGTGATGATAGTGGTATAGTGGTATAGTGGTATAGTGATGATAGTGGTATAATGGTATAGTGATGATAGTGGTATAGTGATGATAGTGGTATAGTGGTATAATGGTATAGTGATGATAGTGGTATAGTGGTATAGTGGTATAGTGGTATAGTGATGATAGTGGTATAGTGGTATAGTGATGATAGTGGTATAGTGATGATAGTGGTATAGTGATGATAGTGGTATAGTGGTATAGTGGTATAGTGATAATAGTGGTATAGTGGTATAGTGGTATAGTGGTATAGTGATGATAGTGGTATAGTGGTATAGTGATAATAGTGGTATAGTGATGATAGTGGTATAGTGATGATAGTGGTATAGTGATATAGTGGTATAGTGATATAGTGGTATAGTGGTATAGTGGTATAGTGGTATAGTGGTATAGTGGTATAGTGATGATAGTGGTATAGTGGTATAGTGATAATAGTGGTATAGTGGTATAGTGGTATAGTGATGATAGTGGTATAGTGATGATAGTGATATAGTGGTATAGTGGTATAGTGATATAGTGGTATAGTGATGATAGTGGTATAGTGATATAGTGGTATAGTGATATAGTGGTATAGTGGTATAGTGGTATAGTGGTATAGTGGTATAGTGGTATAGTGGTATAGTGATATAGTGGTATAGTGGTATAGTGGTATAGTGGTATAGTGATATAGTGGTATAGTGATATAGTGGTATAGTGATATAGTGGTATAGTGATATAGTGGTATAGTGGTATAGTGGTATAGTGGTATAGTGGTATAGTGGTATAGTGGTATAGTGGTATAGTGGTATAGTGGTATAGTGGTATAGTGGTATAGTGATATAGTGGTATAGTGGTATAGTGGTATAGTGATGATAGTGGTATAGTGGTATAGTGATAATAGTGGTATAGTGGTATAGTGGTATAGTGATGATAGTGGTATAGTGATATAGTGGTATAGTGGTATAGTGATATAGTGGTATAGTGATGATAGTGGTATAGTGATATAGTGGTATAGTGATATAGTGGTATAGTGGTATAGTGGTATAGTGGTATAGTGGTATAGTGGTATAGTGGTATAGTGATATAGTGGTATAGTGGTATAGTGGTATAGTGGTATAGTGATATAGTGGTATAGTGATATAGTGGTATAGTGATATAGTGGTATAGTGATATAGTGGTATAGTGGTATAGTGGTATAGTGGTATAGTGGTATAGTGGTATAGTGGTATAATGGTATAGTGGTATAGTGGTATAGTGGTATAGTGGTATAGTGGTATAGTGGTATAGTGATATAGTGGTATAATGGTATAGTGATATAGTGGTATAGTGGTATAGTGGTATAGTGGTATAGTGGTATAGTGGTATAGTGGTATAGTGATGATAGTGGTATAGTGGTATAGTGGTATAATGGTATAGTGATGATAGTGGTATAATGGTATAATGGTATAGTGATATATTGGTATAGTGGTATAATGGTATAGTGATATATTGGTATAGTGGTATAGTGGTATAGTGATGATAGTGGTATAATGGCATAGTGATGATAGTGGTATAATGGTATAATGGTATAGTGATATATTGGTATAGTGGTATAATGGTATAGTGATATATTGGTATAGTGGTATAGTGATGATAGTGATGATAGTGGTATAATGGTATAGTGATGATAGTGGTATAGTGATGATAGTTATATAGTGATGATAGTTATATAGTGATGATAGTGGTATAGTGGTATAGTGGTATAGTGATGATAGTGGTATAATGGTATTGTGATGATAGTGGTATAGTGATGATAGTGGTATAGTGATGATAGTGGTATATTGATGATAGTGATATAGTGATGATAGTGGTATAGTGATGATAGTGGTATAATGGTATAGTGATGATAGTCGTATAATGGTATAGTGATGATAGTGGTATAGTGATGATAGTGATGATAGTGGTATAGTGGTATAGTGGTATAGTGATGATAGTGGTATAATGGTATAGTGATGATAGTGGTATAGTGATGATAGTGGTATAGTGGTATAATGGTATAGTGATGATAGTGGTATAGTGGTATAGTGGTATAGTGGTATAGTGATGATAGTGGTATAGTGGTATAGTGATGATAGTGGTATAGTGATGATAGTGGTATAGTGATGATAGTGGTATAGTGGTATAGTGGTATAGTGATAATAGTGGTATAGTGGTATAGTGGTATAGTGGTATAGTGATGATAGTGGTATAGTGGTATAGTGATAATAGTGGTATAGTGATGATAGTGGTATAGTGATGATAGTGGTATAGTGATATAGTGGTATAGTGATATAGTGGTATAGTGGTATAGTGGTATAGTGGTATAGTGGTATAGTGGTATAGTGATGATAGTGGTATAGTGGTATAGTGATAATAGTGGTATAGTGGTATAGTGGTATAGTGATGATAGTGGTATAGTGATATAGTGGTATAGTGGTATAGTGATATAGTGGTATAGTGATGATAGTGGTATAGTGATATAGTGGTATAGTGATATAGTGGTATAGTGGTATAGTGGTATAGTGGTATAGTGGTATAGTGGTATAGTGATATAGTGGTATAGTGGTATAGTGGTATAGTGGTATAGTGATATAGTGGTATAGTGATATAGTGGTATAGTGATATAGTGGTATAGTGATATAGTGGTATAGTGGTATAGTGGTATAGTGGTATAGTGGTATAGTGGTATAGTGGTATAATGGTATAGTGGTATAGTGGTATAGTGGTATAGTGGTATAGTGGTATAGTGGTATAGTGGTATAGTGATGATAGTGGTATAGTGGTATAGTGATAATAGTGGTATAGTGGTATAGTGGTATAGTGATGATAGTGGTATAGTGATATAGTGGTATAGTGGTATAGTGATATAGTGGTATAGTGATGATAGTGGTATAGTGATATAGTGGTATAGTGATATAGTGGTATAGTGGTATAGTGATAATAGTGGTATAGTGGTATAGTGGTATAGTGATGATAGTGGTATAGTGATATAGTGGTATAGTGGTATAGTGATATAGTGGTATAGTGATATAGTGGTATAGTGATATAGTGGTATAGTGATATAGTGGTATAGTGGTATAGTGGTATAGTGGTATAGTGGTATAGTGGTATAGTGGTATAGTGGTATAGTGGTATAGTGGTATAGTGGTATAGTGGTATAGTGGTATAGTGGTATAGTGATATAGTGGTATAGTGATATAGTGGTATAGTGATATAGTGGTATAGTGGTATAGTGGTATAGTGGTATAGTGCTATAGTGGTATAGTGGTATAGTGGTATAGTGATATAGTGGTATAATGGTATAGTGATATAGTGGTATAGTGGTATAGTGGTATAGTGGTATAGTGGTATAGTGGTATAGTGGTATAGTGATGATAGTGGTATAGTGGTATAGTGGTATAATGGTATAGTGATAATAGTGGTATAATGGCATAGTGATGATAGTGGTATAATGGTATAATGGTATAGTGATATATTGGTATAGTGGTATAATGGTATAGTGATATATTGGTATAGTGGTATAGTGGTATAGTGATGATAGTGGTATAATGGCATAGTGATGATAGTGGTATAATGGTATAATGGTATAGTGATATATTGGTATAGTGGTATAGTGATGATAGTGGTATAGTGGTATAGTGGTATAATGGTATAGTGGTATAGTGATAATAGTGGTATAATGGCATAGTGATGATAGTGGTATAATGGTATAATGGTATAGTGATATATTGGTATAGTGGTATAGTGATGATAGTGGTATAGTGATGATAGTGGTATAGTGATGATAGTGGTATAGTGATGATAGTGGTATAGTGATGATAGTGATATAGTGATAGTGGTATAGTGATGATAGTGGTATAGTGATGATAGTGGTATAGTGATGATAGTGGTATAGTGATGATAGTGATATATTGACGATAGTGGTATAGTGATGATAGTGATGATAGTGGTATAGTGATGATAGTGGTATAGTGGTATAGTGGTATAGTGATGATAGTGGTATAATGGTATTGTGATGATAGTGGTATAGTGATGATAGTGGTATAGTGATGATAGTTATATAGTGGTATAGTTATATAGTGGTATAATGGTATAGTGATGATAGTGGTATAGTGATGATAGTTATATAGTGGTATAGTTATATAGTGGTATAATGGTATAGTGATGATAGTGGTATAGTGATGATAGTTATATAGTGGTATAGTTATATAGTGGTATAGTGGTATAGTGATGATAGTGGTATAGTGATGATAGTGATGATAGTGGTATAGTGATGATAGTGGTATAGTGGTATAGTGGTATAGTGATGATAGTGGTATAATGGTATTGTGATGATAGTGGTATAGTGATGATAGTGGTATAGTGATGATAGTTATATAGTGATGATAGTTATATAGTGGTATAGTTATATAGTGGTATAATGGTATAGTGATGATAGTGGTATAGTGATGATAGTTATATAGTGGTATAGTTATATAGTGGTATAATGGTATAGTGATGATAGTGGTATAGTGATGATAGTTATATAGTGGTATAGTTATATAGTGGTATAGTGGTATAGTGATGATAGTGGTATAGTGATGATAGTTATATAGTGATGATAGTTATATAGTGGTATATATGGCACTACCTTTTGTCCAGTTCCCATATGACATAGCGAATAGGGTGCATTTGTGATGCAGCCTTTGTGGTATTTGATTGGCTTATTAAACTCCTGAGTTACCTTTTCAAAAGTAGATGCGTGCTGTCCTTATGAAGGGAATTTCCTTCTCCTCCTCTCCTTTGGGAGCCACATGACCGTCATAATACCCATCTCCCTATTCTAGGAGGAAATGTAATTGATTTAAACACCTCTCTCATTATCTTACCTTTCTCTTTGTCCCTTCACTCTCTCTCTCCTTCTTCTCCTATGTTGCGCATGTCTATCAAACCAACGATGAGGGGAAATACAAGAGACTAATGAGAAAATTGCATTCACTTCTGAGAGCAAATAGCTCTCTCTCTCTCTCCCTCTCTCTCTTTCCCTCTCTCTCTTTCCCTCTCTCCGCCCCCTCTGTCTCTCGCTCTCTTTTGACTCTCCCTCAATCTCTGTCCCTCTTGTCCCTCTCTCTCTTTTCCTCTCTTCATCCCCTCTTGTCTATCTACACCCCCTCTGTCTCTCTATCTCTGTCTCCCCCCCCCTCTCTCTCGACTGGTTTTCATCTCAATAGGTGTCTCTCTGCATGGTGACAAGTTGAGTATAATCACCCCATTACCCTGGTGGGACACACACACACATCCTCAGACACACACACACTACCCCACACACCACACTTATCCTCCCTCTCTCCAAACACAGCAAACGCTCATCCCCCCTACCTCTCTCTGTGTCGATTTTTAGACAGAGAGAGTTGGTTGCTGTACACACTGCCCAGCATTACATCCCTAAGCTGATGTTAGACAGAGGCAGGTTGCTGTACACACTGCCCAGCATTACATCCCTAAGCTGATGTTAGACAGAGGCAGGTTGCTGTACACACTGCCCAGCATTACATCCCTAAGCTATTAAAACCTGACCTCTATTCAACCCTGTGTGTCTCAGACTATCCTTTTTGAGAGAGAACTCAGAAGGTTGAATGCTGAAGTCCCTCTACTATTTAAACCTGACAGTGTCCTCTATTCAACCCTGTCTGTCTCAGACTATGAATGAATGCTGAAGTCCCTCTACTATTTAAACCTGACAGTGTCCTCTATTCAACCCTGTCTGTCTCAGACTATGAATGAATGCTGAAGTCCCTCTACTATTTAAACCTGACAGTGTCCTCTATTCAACCCTGTCTGTCTCAGACTATGAATGAATGCTGAAGTCCCTCTACTATTTAAACCTGACAGTGTCCTCTATTTAACCCTGTCTGTCTCAGACTTTGAATATGAACATCATACACGTTTCTCAAATATCACATTTTCCAAAGATGTTCCAAACATCACATTTTGAAGCGTTGAAGGTCAACATTAATTCAGATTAAGTTAAGGCCAAGGTTTAAGGTTTTGGGATAGGTTTAAAATAAAATAAAAAATAAAATAATTGAAACAAACAACTTTACATTGATGGACTCCAACTTGATATCTTTGGAATCATCTCCCGACGTCCTCAGACAAGGACGTCGAATAATGACTTGTCTCTCTCTCTCTCTCCTCTCTCTCTCTCTCTCTCTCTCTCTCTCTCTCTCTCTCTCTCTCTGTCTCTCTCTCTCTCTGTCTCTCTCTCTCTCTCTCTCTCTCTGTCCCTCTCTCTCTCTCTCTCTCTCTCTCTCTCTCTCTCTCTCTCTCTCTCTCTCTCTCTCTCTCTCTCTCTCCTCTCTCTCTCTCTCTCTCTCTCTCTCTCTCTCCCTCTCTCTCTCTGTCTCTCTCTCTCTCTCTCTCTCTCTCTCTCTGTCTCTCTCTGTCTCTCTCTCTCTCTCTCTCTCTCTCTCTCTCTCTCTCTCTCTCTCTCTCTCTCTCTCTCTCTCTCTCTCTCTCTGTCCCTCTCAGACAAGGACGTCGAATAATGACTTGTATCGTGGGTGATCTGGCTGTTCTACCACCACAGCAATCTAATGGCAGTCCGCCAAGTCGAATTGGGTGTATGATATTTGTAATTGGAGAGTATTGATTGACAGATTGCATCATGGGACAATACCCCAGGAGCTTCACCCCCCCCCCCCACACACACACCATTGCACAAAAACTAATAGATAGATAGATATAGTGGTGCGCGCATACACAAATGCACACACACACACAGCCACACACACACAGCCACACACACACACACACACACACACACACACACACACACACACACACACACACACACACACACACACACACACACACACACACACACACACACACACACACACACACACACACACACACACACACACACACACCGCAAGCACGGACTCATGTCTTAGAAAAGTGTCAGAACCTTACATTTAATGATTCTGACATTCCATCACCTCTCCCGTCGTTTAATCAAGATCCATGGTCCCTGAACGCGTGTGTGTGTGTGTGTGTGTGTGTGTGTGTGTGTGTGTGTGTGTGTGTGTGTGTGTGTGTGTGTGTGTGTGTGTGTGTGTGTGTGTGTGTGTGTGTGTGTGTGTGTGTGTGTGTGTGTGTGTGTGTGTGTGTGTGTGTGTGTGTGTGTGTGTGTGTGTGTGTGTGTGTGTGTGTGTGTGAGGAGAGAAATCATCTTGAATTAGTGTCTGTCACATTAAATACTCTGTTCTCAAATATATGATCATGTTTTCATCATGCAGCACTCTGGGGTCCTAAACTCAAGGTCAGGCGTGGGTTAATGCAGGGGACTGAGAAGTGAAGGTCAGCCTGAAGGTTAATGCAGGGGACCGAATTCAGACAAAACTACGGCAGAAAGAAGCATCGGCTCCTTCAAACTAATTACGCACTAAACGCTACCTGTTTCATTACAAAAAAAAGTATATATAAAAAAGAAAAAAGGGACAATTTGGAAACCAAGATGAAAAGAGATGTTGGCGGAAGAGAGCTGTCACCACGGTAACAGGGTCAGGAAGAGGTGAAGGGGGTGATGAACTGAGGATGCTAGCCTGGTTAGCGGCTACTACTATATTATTATGGTAAAGCAACGCTAAAGTTCTGATAGCTGATATCCAGCACTAGGGTTTTAGCGCTTTAGCCAGGAGGAAGGAGATGTCGTCGGCTAGCGGCTCGAGGTGAGATAGTGTCACACACCACATGGACATAGTGCAGACACACATAGAACATAATGAATAGGGCTACATATAATCCATTTCATGTTTCTCTATGCATCCATGAAAACAGACAATTGTTTTCCAGCTGAGTTCTGGAAGTGAATCTTCACGCCTGTTTACTGCAAAACAAAACCTTGAGAGACAATGTCACTCAGAAAATAAATTGCCTCATTACTTTTCTCTATCTCTCTCTCTGTCTCTGTCTCTTTCTGTCTCTTCCTCTCTCTCTCTCTCTCTCTCTCTCTCTGTCTCTCTCTCTCTCTCTCTCTCTCTCTCTCTCTCTCTCTCTCTCTCTCTCTCTCTCTCTGTCTCTCTCTCTGTTCTCTCTTTCTCTGTCTCTATCTGTCTCTCTCTGTCCCTCTCTCTGTCTCTCTCTCTCTCTGTCCCTCTCTCTGTCTCTCTCTGCTCTCTCTCTCTCTCTCTCTCTCTCTCTCTCTGTCTCTCTCTCTCTCTCTCTCTCTCTTCTCTCTTCTCTCTCTCTCTCTATCTCTCTTTCTCTGTCTCTATCTGTCTCTCTCTGTCCCTCTCTCTGTCTCTCTCTCTCTCTGTCCCTCTCTCTGTCTCTCTCTCTCTCTCTCTCTCTCTCTCTCTCTCTCTCTCTCTCTGTCTCTGTCTATCTCTCTCTCTGTCTCACTGTCTCTCTCTCTCTCTCTGTCCCTCTCTGTCTCTCTCTCTCTCTCTGTCTCTCTCTCACTCTCTTTCTCTGTCTCTCTCTCTCTCTCTCTCTCTCTCTCTCTCTCTCTCTCTCTCTCTCTCTCTCTCTCTCTCTCTCTCTCTCTCTCTGTCTCTGTCTCTCTGTCTCTCTCTCTCTGTCCCTCTCTCTCTCTCTCTCTCTCTCAATTTAAAATGTTCAATTCATGGGATTTATTGGCATGGGAAACATTTATTTATTTTGCCAAAGCAAGTAAAGTAGATAATAAACGATACAAGACTCTAAACCTAAACAACACAATTATCTTGGATACGATGATACGATGATACGAAGACAGCAAAGACAGCTATGTAGGTAGCTATTAAACAAAAAACATTACATTCGCAAAACTTCAAAAAGAATAAAGACATTTCAAATGTCATATTATGTGCAAATAGTTAAAGTAGAAAAGGGAAGATAAATCAACATAAATATGGGTTGTATTTTTAATGGTGTTTGGTCTTCACTAGTTGCCCTTTTCTTGTGGCAACAGGTCACACATCTTGCTGCTGTGATGTCACACTGTGGAATTTCACCCCAGGACCAGCTTGCTTAGGGGACTCTTCTCCAGCTTCATCTCTCTGTAGGTGATGGCTTTGTTATGGAAGGTTTGGGAATCACTTCCTTTTAGGTGGTTGTAGAATTTAAACAACTCTTTTTGTCATGACTTCCGCCGAGGTTGGCTCTCCTGCCCGTTCAGGCTGTGCTCGGCGGTCGTCGTCACCGTCCTATTAGCCACTACCGATCCCTTTTCGGTTATCTGTTGGTTTTGTCTGATTGTTTTCACCTGTGTGTTAGTTTATTAGTATCTGTATATAATGTAGGTTGTCCCGCCCTTGTTTTGTGCGGGATTGTTTGTTTTTGTCATTTCGTTTCGGCTGTCGGTGTTTTTGTGTTTTATTTCTCCGGTTTGTCTGTTATTTCCTGTTTTGGATATTTTTCACCCTGTTTGTATTTTGGGTTGTCCGTGTTTATTGTTGTTCACCGGAGAATAAACCTCTATTCATTATTTGCTCTCTGCGCCTGATTCCACCCACCTTGACTAGTCGTGACACTTTTCTGGATTTGATAATTAGTGGGTATCGGCCTAATTCTGTTCTCCATGCATTATTTGGGGTGTTACATTGTACTCTGAGGATAATTTAGCAGAATTCTGTATGCAGAGCCTCAATTTGGTGTTTGTTCCATTTTGCGAAATCTTTGTTGGTGAGCAGACCCCAACCTCACAACCATAAATGGCAATGGGTTCTATAACTGGTTCAAGTATTTTTAGCCAGAACCTAATTGCTATGCCTTCTTGCCCTGTCTCTCAGATCATCCACAGTTTTGTGGAAGTTACCTGTGGTGCTGATGTTTGGGCTGAGGTATGTATAGTTTTTTTGTGTGCTCTAGGGCAGCGGTGTCTAGATAGAATTTGACAGAATCTGTCTAGACGATCTCGGTGCTGCTGTAGGCTCTCCTTGGTTGGGGACAGAAGCACCAGATCATTAGCAAACAGTAGTGTCTCTCTCTCTCTCTCTCTGGAAAGGTCTGGTATATGGTCAGCTCTGGTACATGGTCAGCTCTGATATATCTGTCTGGTACATGGTCAGGTTTGGTACATGGTCAGGTCTGGTCTATGGTCAGGTCTGGTCTATGGTCAGGTCTGGTCTATGGTCAGGTCTGGTCTATGGTCAGGTCTGGTCTATGGTCAGGTCTGGTCTATGGTCAGGTCTGGTCTATGGTCAGGTCTGGTACATGGTCAGGTCTGGTACATGGTCAGGTCTGGTACATGGTCAGGTCTGGTACATGGTCAGGTCTGGTACATGGTATATGGGCCCTATCCCTTACGGACTCTATCCCCTATGGGCCCTATCCCCTATGGCCCCTATCCCCTATGGCCCCTATTCCCTATTGTCCCTATCCCCTATGGGCCCTGGCCACAAGTGGTGAACTACATAGGGAATAGTGTGCTATTCGGGATGCATCATAGCTCTTTGATAGCAAACAGGGAGGAGTCTGCCTGACCGACTGAAGTGCGCAACGACATCCTGAGTGTGACGAATTTCAAGTGTGATCGCTCTGTGCCCCATCCTGCGAACTCGTCCAATAAAAAGAGAACTTGCAGTGTTCCAAATAGCTCTACTACTAGAGACCAAAGGTAATGCACCGTATAGGGTTCAGAGTGCCATTAGGGACGAAGGCAAAGTGTCGCTATCTTTCACCGCATCATTTGTCCCTTTCCAATGTCTTTTATATAATAATGTCTTTTATATAATAATGTCTTTTATATAATAATGTATTTTATATAATAATGTCTTTTATATAATAATGTATTTGGAAAGTTTTCACAGCAGTTACTTTTTTTCCATATTTTTTTATTTTTAAATTTACAGCCCTTTAAAAACAAATGTCCTTCATTAATCTACACACCATATAGCAAAAAATATATATATATTTTTAATTTTTTATGTTTGCTAATTTATAAATAATAAAACATTGAAATACCATATTTACATAAGTATTCAGATGTTTTACTCAGTACTTTGTTGAAGCACCTTTTTGGCAGCGATTACAGCCTTGAGTCTTCTTGGGTATGACGTTACAAGCTTGGCACTGCAGATTCTCTCAAGCTCTGTCAGGTTGGAGGAAGCATTGCTAGACAGCTATTTGAAGGTCTCTCCAGAGATGTTCGATCAGGTTCAAGTCCGGGCTCTGGCTGGGCCACTCAAGGACATTCAGAGACTTGTCCCTGAAGCCACTCCTGCGTAGTCTTGGTTGTGTGCTTAGGGTCATTGTCCTGTTGGAAGGTGAACCTCCGCCCCAGTCTGAGGTCATGAGCAGGTTTTCATCAAGGATCTGTACTTTGTTTCGTTCATCTTTTCCTTGGTACTGACTAGTCTCCCAGTCCCTGACGCTGAAAAACATCCCCACAGCATGACGCTGCCACCACCACCCTTCACCGTAGGGATGGTGCCAGGTTTCCTATAGACGTGACTCTTGACTTTCATGCCAAAGAGTTCAATATTGGTTTCATCAGACCAGAGAATCTTGTTTCTCATCGAGTCTTTGTGCCTTTTCGTAAACTCCAAGCGGGCTGTCATGTGCCATTTACTGAGGAGTGGCTTCCGTCTGGCCACTCTACCATAAAGGCCTGATTGGTGGAGCGCTGCAGAGATGGTTGTCCTTCTGGAAGATTCTTCCATCTCCACAGAGGAACTCTGCAGCTCTGTCAGAGTGACCATCGGTTATTGCTCACCTTCCTGACCAAGACCCCCCCCTGATTGCTCAGTTTGGCTGGGCGGCCAGCTCTAGGAAGAGTCTTGGTGGTTCCATTTAACTTGTTATGGCTGCAATCACGTTAACGGGATAATTGTCATTAACAACCGCTGAATTGCATAGCGCTACGTTCAATGAATATTACTGAACATATTTATATTCATGAAATCACAAGTGCAATATAGGAAAACACAGTTTAGCCTTTTGTTAATCCACCTGTCGTGTCAGATTTTTTAAATGATGCTTTACAGCGAAAGCAATTCAAGCGTTTGTGTAGGTTTATAGATCGCTCGACAAAACATTAAGTGGCTTGGTCACGAAAATCAGAAAAGCAATCAAATTAATATTAGAGAGGAGCGAAGGGAAAAGGTCACAGGTTTGGGTGGATCCTATTCCCAGCAGTGCACAGCCAGACACCAAGATGAGTTGATCCAGATCCCACACTGTCAGTTTGTTTGTTACAATCACACACCAGAGGAAGAGAAAATAAAGTCTATTCTATGTAATTAAATTAATTGTTTACCTTTGATGATCTTTGGATGTTTTCACTCACGAGACTCCCAGTTACACAATAAATGTTCCTTTTGTGCCATAAAGATGAATATTTTATATCCAAAATACCTCAGTTTGTTTGGCTCGTTATGTTCAGAAATCCACAGGAAAGAGCGGTCACGACAACGCAGACAAATTCCAAATAGTTTCCCATAGTGTCCACAGAAACATGTCAAACGTTTTTTATAATCAATCCTCAGGTTGTTTTTAAAATATATAATCGATAATATATCAACCGCAAACATCTTTATCAGTAGGAGAGGGAAAAGCAATGGCTGTCCAAACTCTGTTGCGCGAGCAAAACTCATGCAACCACTTGACTCGATGTTATCTTTTTGGCTCATTTTTCAAAATAAAAGCTAAAAGCTTGAAATACTGATGAAACCATGTGGATGAAGAACATGGACTGAAATACTGATGAAACCATGTGGATGAATGACATGGACTGAAACACTGATGAAACCATGTGGATGAATGACATGGATGAATGACTGATGAAACCATGTGGATGAAGAACATGGACTGAAATACTGATGAAACCATGTGGATGAAGAACATGGACTGAAACACTGATGAAACCATGTGGATGAAGAACATGGACTGAAATACTGATGAAACCATGTGGATGAAGAACATGGACTGAAACACTGACATACTTTCTGGGCACCTGGGATTATCCTGCCAACTTTGCCTTTTCAACATGTCATTGTCATTCTGGATCCAGAGCTGCCATTTCACTCATTCATTCCGAATGAGTTCCGAACTGGTTCATATCTGACCCCGACGTTCCGAATTAGTTCCGAACTGGTTCATATCTGACCCCGACGTTCCGAATGAGTTCCGAACTGGTTCATATCTGACCCAGACGTTCCGAATGAGTTCCAAACTGGTTCATATCTGACCCCGACGTTCCGAATGAGTTCCAAACTGGTTCATATCTGACCCCGACGTTCCGAATGAGTTCCAAACTGGTTCATATCTGACCCCGACGTTCCGAATGAGTTCCGAACTGGTTCATATCTGACCCCGACGTTCCGAATGAGTTCCAAACTGGTTCATATCTGACCCCGACGTTCCGAACGGAGCTTCAAGTTAAAATGTCATAATGCCGCTGTGTTCTGAGAATTCTCCTCTTCATCCAGATTGCACGCATGCACACACACACATGCATTGACACACATGCACTGACACACATGCACTGACACACACACACACACACACACACACACACACACACACACACACACACACACACACACACACACACACACACACACACACACACACACACACACACACACACACACACACACACACACACACGTACACACACACTGACACACTGACACACTTACACACAGAGATCCGAAACATCAATCTCTTTTTTAAGATTTTAATCTCACTGACCTTTGAACTAGTGGAGTAGAACATTCACACATTCAGAAGTCTCCAGTGTAAATCGCTGAGCATGTGTGAGAGAATGGAACATTACCATATGTCATCTCTCCTTTCATCCAATCTCTGCGGTCTCGGAGATGGCGTAAATACGGGCGTGAGGCTTAGGGATGATCTTCATATTTAGATTACTGGAACTTTCGTAGATTTCTAGTGTCCATCTCTGCATATCTGTTGGCATAGTAACTAAATTAAAAGGTTTTTTATTTTTATCATAACCTGGATCAGGAAGTTGACAATGATTTTGATGCTTGCTGTCACATAGCCATCTGTCCATATAAAATCCGCTATACTATTACAGTAAAGGAATATAACCGATCAGACATGGAATCAGACTTACAGAGTCACAGCAGGAGGGCTGTAGGGATCTCTAAGGTTTATAACAGAGTCACAGCAGGAGGGCTGTAGGGATCTCTAAGGTTTATAACAGAGTCACAGCAGGAGGGCTGTAGGGATCTCTAAGGTTTATAACAGGGTGAGAATAGGAGGGCTGTAGGGATCTCTAAGGTTTATAACAGAGTCACAGCAGGAGGGCTGTAGGGATCTCTAAGGTTTATAACAGAGTCACAGCAGGAGGCCTGTATGGATCTCTATGGTTTATAAAGGTGAGAATAGGAGGGCTGTAGGGCTCTCTACGGTTTATAACAGGGTGAGAATAGGAGGGCTGTAGGGATCTCTAAGGTTTATAACAGGGTCACAGCAGGAGGGCTGTAGGGATCTCTAAGGTTTATAACAGAGTCACAGCAGGAGGGCTGTAGGGATCTCTAAGGTTTATAACAGAGTCACAGCAGGAGGGCTGTAGGGATCTCTAAGGTTTATAACAGGGTCAGAACGACAGGGTCAGAACAGGAGGGCTGTAGGGATCTCTAATGTTTATAACAGGGTGAGAATAGGAGGGCTGTAGGGATCTCTAAGGTTTATAACAGAGTCACAGCAGGAGGGCTGTAGGGATCTCTAAGGTTTATAACAGAGTCACAGCAGGAGGGCTGTAGGGATCTCTAAGGTTTATAACAGAGTCACAGCAGGAGGGCTGTAGGGATCTCTAAGGTTTATAACAGAGTCACAGCAGGAGGGCTGTAGGGATCTCTAAGGTTTATAACAGGGTGAGAATAGGAGGGCTGTAGGGATCTCTAAGGTTTATAACAGAGTCACAGCAGGAGGGCTGTAGGGATCTCTAAGGTTTATAACAGAGTCACAGCAGGAGGCCTGTATGGATCTCTATGGTTTATAAAGGTGAGAATAGGAGGGCTGTAGGGCTCTCTACGGTTTATAACAGGGTGAGAATAGGAGGGCTGTAGGGATCTCTAAGGTTTATAACAGGGTCACAGCAGGAGGGCTGTAGGGATCTCTAAGGTTTATAACAGAGTCACAGCAGGAGGGCTGTAGGGATCTCTAAGGTTTATAACAGAGTCACAGCAGGAGGGCTGTAGGGATCTCTAAGGTTTATAACAGGGTCAGAACGACAGGGTCAGAACAGGAGGGCTGTAGGGATTTCTAATGTTTATAACAGGGTGAGAATAGGAGGGCTGTAGGGATCTCTAAGGTTTATAACAGAGTCACAGCAGGAGGGCTGTAGGGATCT
Organism: Oncorhynchus gorbuscha; assembly: GCF_021184085.1. Taxonomy (NCBI): domain Eukaryota; kingdom Metazoa; phylum Chordata; class Actinopteri; order Salmoniformes; family Salmonidae; genus Oncorhynchus; species Oncorhynchus gorbuscha. The sequence continues at coordinate 7,857,114 of NC_060181.1, forward strand.
CTAAGGTTTATAACAGAGTCACAGCAGGAGGGCTGTAGGGATCTCTAAGGTTTATAACAGAGTCACAGCAGGAGGGCTGTAGGGATCTCTAAGGTTTATAACAGAGTCACAGCAGGAGGGCTGTAGGGATCTCTAAGGTTTATAACAGAGTCAGAACGACAGGGTGAGAATAGGAGGGCTGTAGGGATCTCTAAGGTTTATAACAGAGTCAGAACGACAGGGTGAGAATAGGAGGGCTGTAGGGATCTCTAAGGTTTATAACAGAGTCACAGCAGGAGGGCTGTAGGGATCTCTAAGGTTTATAACAGGGTGAGAATAGGAGGGCTGTAGGGATCTCTAAGGTTTATAACAGGGTGAGAATAGGAGGGCTGTAGGGATCTCTAAGGTTTATAACAGAGTCACAGCAGGAGGGCTGTAGGGATCTCTAAAGTTTATAACAGAGTCAGAACGACAGGGTCAGAATAGGAGGGCTGTAGGGATCTCTAAAGTTTATAACAGGGTCAGAACGACAGGGTCAGAATAGGAGGGCTGTAGGGATCTCTAAGGTTTATAACAGGGTCAGAACGACAGGGTCAGAATAGGAGGGCTGTAGGGATCTCTAAGGTTTATTACAGGGTGAGAATAGGAGGGCTGTAGGGATCTCTAAGGTTTATAACAGGGTGAGAATAGGAGGGCTGTAGGGATCTCTAAGGTTTATAACAGAGTCACAGCAGGAGGGCTGTAGGGATCTCTAAGGTTTATAACAGAGTCACAGCAGGAGGCCTGTATGGATCTCTATGGTTTATAAAGGTGAGAATAGGAGGGCTGTAGGGCTCTCTACGGTTTATAACAGGGTGAGAATAGGTGGGCTGTAGGGATCTCTAAGGTTTATAACAGGGTGAGAACAGGAGGGCTGTAGGGATCTCTAAGGTTTATAACAGGGTGAGAATAGGAGGGCTGTAGGGATCTCTAAGGTTTCTAACAGGGTGAGAATATGAGGGCTGTAGGGATCTCTACGGTTTATAACAGGCTGAGAATAGGAGGGCTGTAGGGATCTCTAAGGTTTATAACAGGGTGAGAATAGGAGGGCTGTAGGGATCTCTAAGGTTTATAACAGGGTGAGAATAGGAGGGCTGTAGGGATCTCTAAGGTTTATAACAGGGTGAGAATAGGAGGGCTGTAGTGATCTCTAAGGTTTATAACAGGGTGAGAATAGGAGGGCTGTAGGGATCTCTAAGGTTTCTAACAGGGTGAGAATATGAGGGCTGTAGGGATCTCTACGGTTTATAACAGGCTGAGAATAGGAGGGCTGTAGGGATCTCTAAGGTTTATAACAGGGTGAGAATAGGAGGGCTGTAGGGATCTCTAAGGTTTATAACAGGGTGAGAATAGGAGGGCTGTAGGGATCTCTAAGGTTTATAACAGGGTGAGAATAGGAGGGCTGTAGTGATCTCTAAGGTTTATAACAGGGTGAGAATAGGAGGGCTGTAGGGATCTCTAAGGTTTATAACAGAGTCACAGCAGGAGGGCTGTAGGGATCTCTACAGTTTATAACAGGGTGAGAATAGGAGGGCTGTAGGGATCTCTAAGGTTTATAACAGGGTGAGAATAGGAGGGCTGTAGGGATCTCTAAGGTTTATAACAGGGTGAGAATAGGAGGGCTGTAGGGATCTCTAAGGTTTATAACAGGGTGAGAACAGGAGGGCTGTAGGGATCTCTAAGGTTTATAACAGGGTGAGAATAGGAGGGCTGTAGGGATCTCTAAGGTTTATAACAGGGTGAGAATAGGAGGGCTGTAGGGATCTCTACGGTTTATAACAGGCTGAGAATAGGAGGGCTGTAGGGATCTCTAAGGTTTATAACAGGGTGAGAATAGGAGGGCTGTAGGGATCTCTAAGGTTTATAACAGGGTGAGAATAGGAGGGCTGTAGGGATCTCTAAGGTTTATAACAGGGTGAGAATAGGAGGGCTGTAGTGATCTCTAAGGTTTATAACAGGGTGAGAATAGGAGGGCTGTAGGGATCTCTAAGGTTTATAACAGAGTCACAGCAGGAGGGCTGTAGGGATCTCTACGGTTTATAACAGGGTGAGAATAGGAGGGCTGTAGGGATCTCTAAGGTTTATAACAGGGTGAGAACAGGAGGGCTGTAGGGATCTCTAAGGTTTATAACAGGGTGAGAATAGGAGGGCTGTAGGGATCTCTAAGGTTTATAACAGGGTGAGAATAGGAGGGCTGTAGGGATCTCTACGGTTTATAACAGGCTGAGAATAGGAGGGCTGTAGGGATCTCTAAGGTTTATAACAGGGTGAGAATAGGAGGGCTGTAGGGATCTCTAAGGTTTATAACAGGGTGAGAATAGGAGGGCTGTAGGGATCTCTAAGGTTTATAACAGGGTGAGAATAGGAGGGCTGTAGTGATCTCTAAGGTTTATAACAGGGTGAGAATAGGAGGGCTGTAGGGATCTCTAAGGTTTATAACAGAGTCACAGCAGGAGGGCTGTAGGGATCTCTACGGTTTATAACAGGGTGAGAATAGGAGGGCTGTAGGGATCTCTAAGGTTTATAACAGGGTGAGAATAGGAGGGCTGTAGGGATCTCTAAGGTTTATAACAGGGTGAGAATAGGAGGGCTGTAGGGATTGATGACAGTGTGTGAATTAAATCATGAGTCTGTGGATGCATATCTGACTGCTAACTGAGATTGGCAAGGGTTGTGTCAATGTACTGCAGTGGCTAGGGCAGTCAAGACAAACAAACACACACACACACACACACACACACACACACACACACACACACACACACACACACACACACACACACACACACACACACACACACACACACACACACACACACACACACACACACACACACACACACACACACACACACACACACACACACACACACACACACACACACACACACGCACACACACACACACAGTAGTGGGAGAAAGGGAGAGAGGAAGAGAGAGAGAGAGAGAGACAGACAGCATGAGGAGGAGAGAGAGTAGAGAGACAGACAGTATGAGGAGGAGAGAGAGTAGAGAGACAGACAGCATGAGGAGGAGAGAGTAGAGACACAGACTGTATGAGGAGGAGAGAGAGTAGAGAGACAGACAGCATGAGGAGGAGAGAGAGTAGAGAGACAGACAGCATGAGGAGGAGAGAGTAGAGACACAGACTGTATGAGGAGGAGAGAGAGTAGAGAGACAGACAGCTTGAGGAGGAGAGAGTAGAGACACAGACTGTATGAGGAGGAGAGAGAGTAGAGAGACAGACAGCATGAGGAGGAGAGAGTAGAGACACAGACTGTATGAGGAGGAGAGAGAGTAGAGAGACAGACAGCTTGAGGAGGAGAGAGTAGAGACACAGACTGTATGAGGAGGAGAGAGAGTAGAGAGACAGACAGCATGAGGAGGAGAGAGTAGAGACACAGACTGTATGAGGAGGAGAGAGAGTAGAGAGACAGACAGCTTGAGGAGGAGAGAGAGTAAAGACAGACAGTATGAGGGGGAGAGAGAGTAGAGAGACAGACAGCTTGAGGAGGAGAGAAGTAAAGACAGACAGTATGAGGGGTAGAGAGTAGAGAGACAGACAGCTTGAGGAGGAGAGAGAGTAAAGACAGACAGTATGAGGGGGAGAGAGAGTAGAGAGACAGACAGCATGAGGAGGAGAGAGAGTAAAGACAGACAGTATGAGGGGGAGAGAGAGTAGAGAGACAGACAGCATGAGGAGGAGAGAGAGTAGAGAGACAGACAGTATGAGGGGGAGAGAGAGTAGAGAGACAGACAGTATGAGGGGGAGAGAGAGTAGAGAGACAGACAGTATGAGGGGGAGAGAGAGTAGAGAGACAGACTGTATGAGGAGGAGAGAGAGTAGAGAGACAGACAGTATGGATGGCTCTGTCATCTGAATAAAAAATACTCAACTAAAAATAGACAAAGAATGAAATAAAAGGATGTTTTTCTCCAAAACGCGAGACTTGAAAGTCTGTCACTGACAAGTCTTACATGTGGGGAACAAAGCTGGTGTTGGACTCAGATGAATGTTTAAAGAGGAAGGGCCCTTTGGGGTATTTTTTAAGAAAACCGATGAAGCGAGGATACATCCCAAATTGCTCCCTATTCCCTATATAGTACACTACTTTAGACCAGAGCCCTATTCCCTATATAGTGCACTACTTTAGACCAGAGCCCTATTACCTATATAGTCCACTACTTTAGACCAGAGCCCTATTACCTATATAGTCCACTACTTTAGACCAGAGCCCTATTCCCTATATAGTGCACTACTTTAGACCAGAGCCCTATTCCCTATATAGTGCACTACTTTAGACCAGAGCCCTATTACCTATATAGTGCACTACTTTAGACCAGAGCCCTATTACCTATATAGTGCACTACTTTAGACCAGAGCCCTATTCCCTATATAGTGCACTACTTTAGACCAGAGCCCTATTACCTATATAGTCCACTACTTTAGACCAGAGCCCTATTACCTATATAGTGCACTACTTTAGACCAGAGCCCTATTACCTATATAGTGCACTACTTTAGACCAGAGCCCTATTCCCTATATAGTGCACTACTTTAGACCAGAGCCCTATTCCCTATATAGTGCACTACTTTAGACCAGAGCCCTATTCCCTATATAGTGCACTACTTTAGACCAGAGCCCTATTCCCTATATAGTGCACTACTTTAGACCAGAGCCCTATTACCTATATAGTGCACTACTTTAGACCAGAGCCCTATTACCTATATAGTCCACTACTTTAGACCAGAGCCCTATTACCTATATAGTCCACTACTTTAGACCAGAGCCCTATTCCCTATATAGTGCACTACTTTAGACCAGAGCCCTATTACCTATATAGTCCACTACTTTAGACCAGAGCCCTATTCCCTATATAGTGCACTACTATAGACCAGAGCACTATTCCCTATATAGTGCACTACTTTAGACCAGAGCCCTATTACCTATATAGTCCACTACTTTAGACCAGAGCACTATTCCCTATATAGTGCACTACTTTAGACCAGAGCCCTATTCCCTATATAGTCCACTACTATAGACCAGAGCACTATTCCCTATATAGTGCACTACTTTAGACCAGAGCCCTATTACCTATATAGTGCACTACTTTTGCAAAAAGCCATATAGGCTCTATTCAAAAGTAATATGCTATATAGGGTGCCATTTGGAATGCAGTATATGGAAAATGGGATTGTATTCATCATCTTAGAAGCTAGAAAGTACAGTTAGCATAGCTATCCTCCAGAACAGTCTTACTGACTTGACAATCAGCTGGTTATTACATGGTTAAACATTATTTCTCATATTTGCTGAAAATCTTGTGGCTTTTTTAAATCAATTATTTTATTAAATCATTGCTTACTGAAGTTCTTGTCCCTCGTTATGAATGTCAAGACAATGATTTGTTTAGCTGAATGGAACGAACGAGAACTAACAGCCAGCCTGTTTGGTTAGCAACTTCAGAACTTCAGAACTAACAGCCAGCCTGTTTGGTTAGCAACTTCAGAACCTCAGAACTAACAGCCAGCCTGTTTGGTTAGCAACTTCAGAACCTCAGAACTAACAGCCAGCCTGTTTGGTTAGCAACTTCAGAACCTCAGAACTAACAGCCAGCCTGTTTGGTTAGCAACTTCAGAACTAACAGCCAGCCTGTTTGGTTAGCAACTTCAGAACCTCAGAACTAACAGCCAGCCTGTTTGGTTAGCAACTTCAGAACTAACAGCCAGCCTGTTTGGTTAGCAACTTCAGAACCTCAGAACTAACAGCCAGCCTGTTTGGTTAGCAACTTCAGAACTAACAGCCAGCCTGTTTGGTTAGCAACTTCAGAACTTCAGAACTAACAGCCAGCCTGTTTGGTTAGCAACTTCAGAACTAACAATCAGCCTGTTTGGTTAGCAACTTCAGAACCTCAGATCTAACAGCCAGCCTGTTTGGTAAGCAACTTCAGAACTAACAGCCAGCCTGTTTGGTTAGCAACTTCAGAACTAACAATCAGCCTGTTTGGTTAGCAACTTCAGAACCTCAGAACTAACAGCCAGCCTGTTTGGTTAGCAACTTCAGAACCTCAGAACTAACAATCAGCCTGTTTGGTTAGCAACTTCAGAACATCAGAACTAACAGCCAGCCTGTTTGGTTAGCAACTTCAGAACCTCAGAACTAACAGCCAGCCTGTTTGGTTAGCAACTTCAGAACTAACAGCCAGCCTGTTTGGTTAGCAACTTCAGAACCTCAGAACTAACAGCCAGCCTGTTTGGTTAGCAACTTCAGAACCTCAGAACTAACAATCAGCCTGTTTGGTTAGCAACTTCAGAACTAACAGCCAGCCTGTTTGGTTAGCAACTTCAGAACTAACAATCAGCCTGTTTGGTTAGCAACTTCAGAACCTCAGAACTAACAGCCAGCCTGTTTGGTTAGCAACTTCAGAACTAACAGCCAGCCTGTTTGGTTAGCAACTTCAGAACTAACAGCCAGCCTGTTTGGTTAGCAACTTCAGAACCTCAGAACTAACAATCAGCCTGTTTGGTTAGCAACTTCAGAACCTCAGAACTAACAGCCAGCCTGTTTGGTTAGCAACTTCAGAACCTCAGAACTAACAATCAGCCTGTTTGGTTAGCAACTTCAGAACCTCAGAACTAACAGCCAGCCTGTTTGGTTAGCAACTTCAGAACCTCAGAACTAACAGCCAGCCTGTTTGGTTAGCAACTTCAAAACCTCAGAACTAACAGCCAGCCTGTTTGGTTAGCAACTTCAGAACTAACAGCAAGCCTGTTTGGTTAGCAACTTCAGAACTTCAGAACTAACAGCCAGCCTGTTTGGTTAGCAACTTCAGAACCTCAGAACTAACAATCAGCCTGTTTGGTTAGCAACTTCAGAACTAACAGCCAGCCTGTTTGGTTAGCAACTTCAGAACTAACAATCAGCCTGTTTGGTTAGCAACTTCAGAACCTCAGAACTAACAGCCAGCCTGTTTGGTTAGCAACTTCAGAACCTCAGAACTAACAGCCAGCCTGTTTGGTTAGCAACTTCAGAACTAACAGCCAGCCTGTTTGGTTAGCAACTTCAGAACCTCAGAACTAACAGCCAGCCTGTTTGGTTAGCAACTTCAGAACTAACAGCCAGCCTGTTTGGTTAGCAACTTCAGAACTTCAGAACTAACAGCCAGCCTGTTTGGTTAGCAACTTCAGAACTAACAATCAGCCTGTTTGGTTAGCAACTTCAGAACCTCAGATCTAACAGCCAGCCTGTTTGGTAAGCAACTTCAGAACTAACAGCCAGCCTGTTTGGTTAGCAACTTCAGAACTAACAATCAGCCTGTTTGGTTAGCAACTTCAGAACCTCAGAACTAACAGCCAGCCTGTTTGGTTAGCAACTTCAGAACCTCAGAACTAACAATCAGCCTGTTTGGTTAGCAACTTCAGAACATCAGAACTAACAGCCAGCCTGTTTGGTTAGCAACTTCAGAACCTCAGAACTAACAGCCAGCCTGTTTGGTTAGCAACTTCAGAACTAACAGCCAGCCTGTTTGGTTAGCAACTTCAGAACCTCAGAACTAACAGCCAGCCTGTTTGGTTAGCAACTTCAGAACCTCAGAACTAACAATCAGCCTGTTTGGTTAGCAACTTCAGAACTAACAGCCAGCCTGTTTGGTTAGCAACTTCAGAACTAACAATCAGCCTGTTTGGTTAGCAACTTCAGAACCTCAGAACTAACAGCCAGCCTGTTTGGTTAGCAACTTCAGAACTAACAGCCAGCCTGTTTGGTTAGCAACTTCAGAACTAACAGCCAGCCTGTTTGGTTAGCAACTTCAGAACCTCAGAACTAACAATCAGCCTGTTTGGTTAGCAACTTCAGAACCTCAGAACTAACAGCCAGCCTGTTTGGTTAGCAACTTCAGAACCTCAGAACTAACAATCAGCCTGTTTGGTTAGCAACTTCAGAACCTCAGAACTAACAGCCAGCCTGTTTGGTTAGCAACTTCAGAACCTCAGAACTAACAGCCAGCCTGTTTGGTTAGCAACTTCAAAACCTCAGAACTAACAGCCAGCCTGTTTGGTTAGCAACTTCAGAACTAACAGCAAGCCTGTTTGGTTAGCAACTTCAGAACTTCAGAACTAACAGCCAGCCTGTTTGGTTAGCAACTTCAGAACCTCAGAACTAACAATCAGCCTGTTTGGTTAGCAACTTCAGAACTAACAGCCAGCCTGTTTGGTTAGCAACTTCAGAACTAACAATCAGCCTGTTTGGTTAGCAACTTCAGAACCTCAGAACTAACAGCCAGCCTGTTTGGTTAGCAACTTCAGAACCTCAGAACTAACAGCCAGCCTGTTTGGTTAGCAACTTCAGAACTAACAGCCAGCCTGTTTGGTTAGCAACTTCAGAACCTCAGAACTAACAGCCAGCCTGTTTGGTTAGCAACTTCAGAACTAACAGCCAGCCTGTTTGGTTAGCAACTTCAGAACTTCAGAACTAACAGCCAGCCTGTTTGGTTAGCAACTTCAGAACTAACAATCAGCCTGTTTGGTTAGCAACTTCAGAACCTCAGATCTAACAGCCAGCCTGTTTGGTAAGCAACTTCAGAACTAACAGCCAGCCTGTTTGGTTAGCAACTTCAGAACTAACAATCAGCCTGTTTGGTTAGCAACTTCAGAACCTCAGAACTAACAGCCAGCCTGTTTGGTTAGCAACTTCAGAACCTCAGAACTAACAATCAGCCTGTTTGGTTAGCAACTTCAGAACATCAGAACTAACAGCCAGCCTGTTTGGTTAGCAACTTCAGAACCTCAGAACTAACAGCCAGCCTGTTTGGTTAGCAACTTCAGAACTAACAGCCAGCCTGTTTGGTTAGCAACTTCAGAACCTCAGAACTAACAGCCAGCCTGTTTGGTTAGCAACTTCAGAACCTCAGAACTAACAATCAGCCTGTTTGGTTAGCAACTTCAGAACTAACAGCCAGCCTGTTTGGTTAGCAACTTCAGAACTAACAATCAGCCTGTTTGGTTAGCAACTTCAGAACCTCAGAACTAACAGCCAGCCTGTTTGGTTAGCAACTTCAGAACCTCAGAACTAACAGCCAGCCTGTTTGGTTAGCAACTTCAAAACCTCAGAACTAACAGCCAGCCTGTTTGGTTAGCAACTTCAGAACTAACAGCCAGCCTGTTTGGTTAGCAACTTCAGAACTTCAGAACTAACAGCCAGCCTGTTTGGTTAGCAACTTCAGAACCTCAGAACTAACAATCAGCCTGTTTGGTTAGCAACTTCAGAACTAACAGCCAGCCTGTTTGGTTAGCAACTTCAGAACTAACAATCAGCCTGTTTGGTTAGCAACTTCAGAACCTCAGAACTAACAGCCAGCCTGTTTGGTTAGCAACTTCAGAACTAACAGCCAGCCTGTTTGGTTAGCAACTTCAGAACCTCAGAACTAACAGCCAGCCTGTTTGGTTAGCAACTTCAGAACTAACAATCAGCCTGTTTGGTTAGCAACTTCAGAACCTCAGAACTAACAGCCAGCCTGTTTGGTTAGCAACTTCAGAACTAACAGCCAGCCTGTTTGGTTAGCAACTTCAGAACCTCAGAACTAACAATCAGCCTGTTTGGTTAGCAACTTCAGAACTAACAGCCAGCCTGTTTGGTTAGCAACTTCAGAACCTCAGAACTAACAATCAGCCTGTTTGGTTAGCAACTTCAGAACTAACAATCAGCCTGTTTGGTTAGCAACTTCAGAACTAACAGCCAGCCTGTTTGGTTAGCAACTTCAGAACCTCAGAACTAACAGCCAGCCTGTTTGGTTAGCAACTTCAGAACCTCAGAACTAACAATCAGCCTGTTTGGTTAGCAACTTCAGAACTAACAGCCAGTCTGTTTGGTTAGCAACTTCAGAACTAACAGCCAGCCTGTTTGGTTAGCAACTTCAGAACCTCAGAACTAACAGCCAGCCTGTTTGGTTAGCAACTTCAGAACTAACAGCCAGCCTGTTTGGTTAGCAACTTCAGAACTTCAGAACTAACAGCCAGCCTGTTTGGTTAGCAACTTCAGAACTAACAATCAGCCTGTTTGGTTAGCAACTTCAGAACCTCAGATCTAACAGCCAGCCTGTTTGGTAAGCAACTTCAGAACTAACAGCCAGCCTGTTTGGTTAGCAACTTCAGAACTAACAATCAGCCTGTTTGGTTAGCAACTTCAGAACCTCAGAACTAACAGCCAGCCTGTTTGGTTAGCAACTTCAGAACCTCAGAACTAACAATCAGCCTGTTTGGTTAGCAACTTCAGAACATCAGAACTAACAGCCAGCCTGTTTGGTTAGCAACTTCAGAACCTCAGAACTAACAGCCAGCCTGTTTGGTTAGCAACTTCAGAACTAACAGCCAGCCTGTTTGGTTAGCAACTTCAGAACCTCAGAACTAACAGCCAGCCTGTTTGGTTAGCAACTTCAGAACTAACAGCCAGCCTGTTTGGTTAGCAACTTCAGAACCTCAGAACTAACAGCCAGCCTGTTTGGTTAGCAACTTCAGAACCTCAGAACTAACAATCAGCCTGTTTGGTTAGCAACTTCAGAACTAACAGCCAGCCTGTTTGGTTAGCAACTTCAGAACTAACAATCAGCCTGTTTGGTTAGCAACTTCAGAACCTCAGAACTAACAGCCAGCCTGTTTGGTTAGCAACTTCAGAACTAACAGCCAGCCTGTTTGGTTAGCAACTTCAGAACTAACAGCCAGCCTGTTTGGTTAGCAACTTCAGAACCTCAGAACTAACAATCAGCCTGTTTGGTTAGCAACTTCAGAACCTCAGAACTAACAGCCAGCCTGTTTGGTTAGCAACTTCAGAACCTCAGAACTAACAATCAGCCTGTTTGGTTAGCAACTTCAGAACCTCAGAACTAACAGCCAGCCTGTTTGGTTAGCAACTTCAGAACCTCAGAACTAACAGCCAGCCTGTTTGGTTAGCAACTTCAAAACCTCAGAACTAACAGCCAGCCTGTTTGGTTAGCAACTTCAGAACTAACAGCAAGCCTGTTTGGTTAGCAACTTCAGAACTTCAGAACTAACAGCCAGCCTGTTTGGTTAGCAACTTCAGAACCTCAGAACTAACAATCAGCCTGTTTGGTTAGCAACTTCAGAACTAACAGCCAGCCTGTTTGGTTAGCAACTTCAGAACTAACAATCAGCCTGTTTGGTTAGCAACTTCAGAACCTCAGAACTAACAGCCAGCCTGTTTGGTTAGCAACTTCAGAACCTCAGAACTAACAGCCAGCCTGTTTGGTTAGCAACTTCAGAACTAACAGCCAGCCTGTTTGGTTAGCAACTTCAGAACCTCAGAACTAACAGCCAGCCTGTTTGGTTAGCAACTTCAGAACTAACAGCCAGCCTGTTTGGTTAGCAACTTCAGAACTTCAGAACTAACAGCCAGCCTGTTTGGTTAGCAACTTCAGAACTAACAATCAGCCTGTTTGGTTAGCAACTTCAGAACCTCAGATCTAACAGCCAGCCTGTTTGGTAAGCAACTTCAGAACTAACAGCCAGCCTGTTTGGTTAGCAACTTCAGAACTAACAATCAGCCTGTTTGGTTAGCAACTTCAGAACCTCAGAACTAACAGCCAGCCTGTTTGGTTAGCAACTTCAGAACCTCAGAACTAACAATCAGCCTGTTTGGTTAGCAACTTCAGAACATCAGAACTAACAGCCAGCCTGTTTGGTTAGCAACTTCAGAACCTCAGAACTAACAGCCAGCCTGTTTGGTTAGCAACTTCAGAACTAACAGCCAGCCTGTTTGGTTAGCAACTTCAGAACCTCAGAACTAACAGCCAGCCTGTTTGGTTAGCAACTTCAGAACCTCAGAACTAACAATCAGCCTGTTTGGTTAGCAACTTCAGAACTAACAGCCAGCCTGTTTGGTTAGCAACTTCAGAACTAACAATCAGCCTGTTTGGTTAGCAACTTCAGAACCTCAGAACTAACAGCCAGCCTGTTTGGTTAGCAACTTCAGAACCTCAGAACTAACAGCCAGCCTGTTTGGTTAGCAACTTCAAAACCTCAGAACTAACAGCCAGCCTGTTTGGTTAGCAACTTCAGAACTAACAGCCAGCCTGTTTGGTTAGCAACTTCAGAACTTCAGAACTAACAGCCAGCCTGTTTGGTTAGCAACTTCAGAACCTCAGAACTAACAATCAGCCTGTTTGGTTAGCAACTTCAGAACTAACAGCCAGCCTGTTTGGTTAGCAACTTCAGAACTAACAATCAGCCTGTTTGGTTAGCAACTTCAGAACCTCAGAACTAACAGCCAGCCTGTTTGGTTAGCAACTTCAGAACCTCAGAACTAACAGCCAGCCTGTTTGGTTAGCAACTTCAAAACCTCAGAACTAACAGCCAGCCTGTTTGGTTAGCAACTTCAGAACTAACAGCCAGCCTGTTTGGTTAGCAACTTCAGAACTTCAGAACTAACAGCCAGCCTGTTTGGTTAGCAACTTCAGAACCTCAGAACTAACAATCAGCCTGTTTGGTTAGCAACTTCAGAACTAACAGCCAGCCTGTTTGGTTAGCAACTTCAGAACTAACAATCAGCCTGTTTGGTTAGCAACTTCAGAACCTCAGAACTAACAGCCAGCCTGTTTGGTTAGCAACTTCAGAACTAACAGCCAGCCTGTTTGGTTAGCAACTTCAGAACCTCAGAACTAACAGCCAGCCTGTTTGGTTAGCAACTTCAGAACTAACAATCAGCCTGTTTGGTTAGCAACTTCAGAACCTCAGAACTAACAGCCAGCCTGTTTGGTTAGCAACTTCAGAACTAACAGCCAGCCTGTTTGGTTAGCAACTTCAGAACCTCAGAACTAACAATCAGCCTGTTTGGTTAGCAACTTCAGAACTAACAGCCAGCCTGTTTGGTTAGCAACTTCAGAACCTCAGAACTAACAATCAGCCTGTTTGGTTAGCAACTTCAGAACTAACAATCAGCCTGTTTGGTTAGCAACTTCAGAACTAACAGCCAGCCTGTTTGGTTAGCAACTTCAGAACCTCAGAACTAACAGCCAGCCTGTTTGGTTAGCAACTTCAGAACCTCAGAACTAACAATCAGCCTGTTTGGTTAGCAACTTCAGAACTAATAGCCAGTCTGTTTGGTTAGCAACTTCAGAACTAACAGCCAGCCTGTTTGGTTAGCAACTTCAGAACCTCAGAACTAACAGCCAGCCTGTTTGGTTAGCAACTTCAGAACTAACAGCCAGCCTGTTTGGTTAGCAACTTCAGAACTTCAGAACTAACAGCCAGCCTGTTTGGTTAGCAACTTCAGAACTAACAATCAGCCTGTTTGGTTAGCAACTTCAGAACCTCAGATCTAACAGCCAGCCTGTTTGGTAAGCAACTTCAGAACTAACAGCCAGCCTGTTTGGTTAGCAACTTCAGAACTAACAATCAGCCTGTTTGGTTAGCAACTTCAGAACCTCAGAACTAACAGCCAGCCTGTTTGGTTAGCAACTTCAGAACCTCAGAACTAACAATCAGCCTGTTTGGTTAGCAACTTCAGAACATCAGAACTAACAGCCAGCCTGTTTGGTTAGCAACTTCAGAACCTCAGAACTAACAGCCAGCCTGTTTGGTTAGCAACTTCAGAACTAACAGCCAGCCTGTTTGGTTAGCAACTTCAGAACCTCAGAACTAACAGCCAGCCTGTTTGGTTAGCAACTTCAGAACCTCAGAACTAACAATCAGCCTGTTTGGTTAGCAACTTCAGAACTAACAGCCAGCCTGTTTGGTTAGCAACTTCAGAACTAACAATCAGCCTGTTTGGTTAGCAACTTCAGAACCTCAGAACTAACAGCCAGCCTGTTTGGTTAGCAACTTCAGAACTAACAGCCAGCCTGTTTGGTTAGCAACTTCAGAACTAACAGCCAGCCTGTTTGGTTAGCAACTTCAGAACCTCAGAACTAACAATCAGCCTGTTTGGTTAGCAACTTCAGAACCTCAGAACTAACAGCCAGCCTGTTTGGTTAGCAACTTCAGAACCTCAGAACTAACAATCAGCCTGTTTGGTTAGCAACTTCAGAACTAACAGCCAGCCTGTTTGGTTAGCAACTTCAGAACTAACAATCAGCCTGTTTGGTTAGCAACTTCAGAACCTCAGAACTAACAGCCAGCCTGTTTGGTTAGCAACTTCAGAACTAACAGCCAGCCTGTTTGGTTAGCAACTTCAGAACCTCAGAACTAACAGCCAGCCTGTTTGGTTAGCAACTTCAGAACTAACAATCAGCCTGTTTGGTTAGCAACTTCAGAACCTCAGAACTAACAGCCAGCCTGTTTGGTTAGCAACTTCAGAACTAACAGCCAGCCTGTTTGGTTAGCAACTTCAGAACCTCAGAACTAACAATCAGCCTGTTTGGTTAGCAACTTCAGAACTAACAGCCAGCCTGTTTGGTTAGCAACTTCAGAACCTCAGAACTAACAATCAGCCTGTTTGGTTAGCAACTTCAGAACTAACAATCAGCCTGTTTGGTTAGCAACTTCAGAACTAACAGCCAGCCTGTTTGGTTAGCAACTTCAGAACCTCAGAACTAACAGCCAGCCTGTTTGGTTAGCAACTTCAGAACCTCAGAACTAACAATCAGCCTGTTTGGTTAGCAACTTCAGAACTAATAGCCAGTCTGTTTGGTTAGCAACTTCAGAACTAACAGCCAGCCTGTTTGGTTAGCAACTTCAGAACCTCAGAACTAACAGCCAGCCTGTTTGGTTAGCAACTTCAGAACTAACAGCCAGCCTGTTTGGTTAGCAACTTCAGAACTTCAGAACTAACAGCCAGCCTGTTTGGTTAGCAACTTCAGAACTAACAATCAGCCTGTTTGGTTAGCAACTTCAGAACCTCAGATCTAACAGCCAGCCTGTTTGGTAAGCAACTTCAGAACTAACAGCCAGCCTGTTTGGTTAGCAACTTCAGAACTAACAATCAGCCTGTTTGGTTAGCAACTTCAGAACCTCAGAACTAACAGCCAGCCTGTTTGGTTAGCAACTTCAGAACCTCAGAACTAACAATCAGCCTGTTTGGTTAGCAACTTCAGAACATCAGAACTAACAGCCAGCCTGTTTGGTTAGCAACTTCAGAACCTCAGAACTAACAGCCAGCCTGTTTGGTTAGCAACTTCAGAACTAACAGCCAGCCTGTTTGGTTAGCAACTTCAGAACCTCAGAACTAACAGCCAGCCTGTTTGGTTAGCAACTTCAGAACCTCAGAACTAACAATCAGCCTGTTTGGTTAGCAACTTCAGAACTAACAGCCAGCCTGTTTGGTTAGCAACTTCAGAACTAACAATCAGCCTGTTTGGTTAGCAACTTCAGAACCTCAGAACTAACAGCCAGCCTGTTTGGTTAGCAACTTCAGAACTAACAGCCAGCCTGTTTGGTTAGCAACTTCAGAACTAACAGCCAGCCTGTTTGGTTAGCAACTTCAGAACCTCAGAACTAACAATCAGCCTGTTTGGTTAGCAACTTCAGAACCTCAGAACTAACAGCCAGCCTGTTTGGTTAGCAACTTCAGAACCTCAGAACTAACAATCAGCCTGTTTGGTTAGCAACTTCAGAACCTCAGAACTAACAGCCAGCCTGTTTGGTTAGCAACTTCAGAACCTCAGAACTAACAGCCAGCCTGTTTGGTTAGCAACTTCAAAACCTCAGAACTAACAGCCAGCCTGTTTGGTTAGCAACTTCAGAACTAACAGCAAGCCTGTTTGGTTAGCAACTTCAGAACTTCAGAACTAACAGCCAGCCTGTTTGGTTAGCAACTTCAGAACCTCAGAACTAACAATCAGCCTGTTTGGTTAGCAACTTCAGAACTAACAGCCAGCCTGTTTGGTTAGCAACTTCAGAACTAACAATCAGCCTGTTTGGTTAGCAACTTCAGAACCTCAGAACTAACAGCCAGCCTGTTTGGTTAGCAACTTCAGAACCTCAGAACTAACAGCCAGCCTGTTTGGTTAGCAACTTCAGAACTAACAGCCAGCCTGTTTGGTTAGCAACTTCAGAACCTCAGAACTAACAGCCAGCCTGTTTGGTTAGCAACTTCAGAACTAACAGCCAGCCTGTTTGGTTAGCAACTTCAGAACTTCAGAACTAACAGCCAGCCTGTTTGGTTAGCAACTTCAGAACTAACAATCAGCCTGTTTGGTTAGCAACTTCAGAACCTCAGAACTAACAGCCAGCCTGTTTGGTTAGCAACTTCAGAACTAACAGCCAGCCTGTTTGGTTAGCAACTTCAGAACCTCAGAACTAACAATCAGCCTGTTTGGTTAGCAACTTCAGAACTAACAGCCAGCCTGTTTGGTTAGCAACTTCAGAACCTCAGAACTAACAATCAGCCTGTTTGGTTAGCAACTTCAGAACTAACAATCAGCCTGTTTGGTTAGCAACTTCAGAACTAACAGCCAGCCTGTTTGGTTAGCAACTTCAGAACCTCAGAACTAACAGCCAGCCTGTTTGGTTAGCAACTTCAGAACCTCAGAACTAACAATCAGCCTGTTTGGTTAGCAACTTCAGAACTAATAGCCAGTCTGTTTGGTTAGCAACTTCAGAACTAACAGCCAGCCTGTTTGGTTAGCAACTTCAGAACCTCAGAACTAACAGCCAGCCTGTTTGGTTAGCAACTTCAGAACTAACAGCCAGCCTGTTTGGTTAGCAACTTCAGAACTTCAGAACTAACAGCCAGCCTGTTTGGTTAGCAACTTCAGAACTAACAATCAGCCTGTTTGGTTAGCAACTTCAGAACCTCAGATCTAACAGCCAGCCTGTTTGGTAAGCAACTTCAGAACTAACAGCCAGCCTGTTTGGTTAGCAACTTCAGAACTAACAATCAGCCTGTTTGGTTAGCAACTTCAGAACCTCAGAACTAACAGCCAGCCTGTTTGGTTAGCAACTTCAGAACCTCAGAACTAACAATCAGCCTGTTTGGTTAGCAACTTCAGAACATCAGAACTAACAGCCAGCCTGTTTGGTTAGCAACTTCAGAACCTCAGAACTAACAGCCAGCCTGTTTGGTTAGCAACTTCAGAACTAACAGCCAGCCTGTTTGGTTAGCAACTTCAGAACCTCAGAACTAACAGCCAGCCTGTTTGGTTAGCAACTTCAGAACCTCAGAACTAACAATCAGCCTGTTTGGTTAGCAACTTCAGAACTAACAGCCAGCCTGTTTGGTTAGCAACTTCAGAACTAACAATCAGCCTGTTTGGTTAGCAACTTCAGAACCTCAGAACTAACAGCCAGCCTGTTTGGTTAGCAACTTCAGAACTAACAGCCAGCCTGTTTGGTTAGCAACTTCAGAACTAACAGCCAGCCTGTTTGGTTAGCAACTTCAGAACCTCAGAACTAACAATCAGCCTGTTTGGTTAGCAACTTCAGAACCTCAGAACTAACAGCCAGCCTGTTTGGTTAGCAACTTCAGAACCTCAGAACTAACAATCAGCCTGTTTGGTTAGCAACTTCAGAACCTCAGAACTAACAGCCAGCCTGTTTGGTTAGCAACTTCAGAACCTCAGAACTAACAGCCAGCCTGTTTGGTTAGCAACTTCAAAACCTCAGAACTAACAGCCAGCCTGTTTGGTTAGCAACTTCAGAACTAACAGCAAGCCTGTTTGGTTAGCAACTTCAGAACTTCAGAACTAACAGCCAGCCTGTTTGGTTAGCAACTTCAGAACCTCAGAACTAACAATCAGCCTGTTTGGTTAGCAACTTCAGAACTAACAGCCAGCCTGTTTGGTTAGCAACTTCAGAACTAACAATCAGCCTGTTTGGTTAGCAACTTCAGAACCTCAGAACTAACAGCCAGCCTGTTTGGTTAGCAACTTCAGAACCTCAGAACTAACAGCCAGCCTGTTTGGTTAGCAACTTCAGAACTAACAGCCAGCCTGTTTGGTTAGCAACTTCAGAACCTCAGAACTAACAGCCAGCCTGTTTGGTTAGCAACTTCAGAACTAACAGCCAGCCTGTTTGGTTAGCAACTTCAGAACTTCAGAACTAACAGCCAGCCTGTTTGGTTAGCAACTTCAGAACTAACAATCAGCCTGTTTGGTTAGCAACTTCAGAACCTCAGATCTAACAGCCAGCCTGTTTGGTAAGCAACTTCAGAACTAACAGCCAGCCTGTTTGGTTAGCAACTTCAGAACTAACAATCAGCCTGTTTGGTTAGCAACTTCAGAACCTCAGAACTAACAGCCAGCCTGTTTGGTTAGCAACTTCAGAACCTCAGAACTAACAATCAGCCTGTTTGGTTAGCAACTTCAGAACATCAGAACTAACAGCCAGCCTGTTTGGTTAGCAACTTCAGAACCTCAGAACTAACAGCCAGCCTGTTTGGTTAGCAACTTCAGAACTAACAGCCAGCCTGTTTGGTTAGCAACTTCAGAACCTCAGAACTAACAGCCAGCCTGTTTGGTTAGCAACTTCAGAACCTCAGAACTAACAATCAGCCTGTTTGGTTAGCAACTTCAGAACTAACAGCCAGCCTGTTTGGTTAGCAACTTCAGAACTAACAATCAGCCTGTTTGGTTAGCAACTTCAGAACCTCAGAACTAACAGCCAGCCTGTTTGGTTAGCAACTTCAGAACCTCAGAACTAACAGCCAGCCTGTTTGGTTAGCAACTTCAAAACCTCAGAACTAACAGCCAGCCTGTTTGGTTAGCAACTTCAGAACTAACAGCCAGCCTGTTTGGTTAGCAACTTCAGAACTTCAGAACTAACAGCCAGCCTGTTTGGTTAGCAACTTCAGAACCTCAGAACTAACAATCAGCCTGTTTGGTTAGCAACTTCAGAACTAACAGCCAGCCTGTTTGGTTAGCAACTTCAGAACTAACAATCAGCCTGTTTGGTTAGCAACTTCAGAACCTCAGAACTAACAGCCAGCCTGTTTGGTTAGCAACTTCAGAACTAACAGCCAGCCTGTTTGGTTAGCAACTTCAGAACCTCAGAACTAACAGCCAGCCTGTTTGGTTAGCAACTTCAGAACTAACAATCAGCCTGTTTGGTTAGCAACTTCAGAACCTCAGAACTAACAGCCAGCCTGTTTGGTTTGCAACTTCAGAACTAACAGCCAGCCTGTTTGGTTAGCAACTTCAGAACCTCAGAACTAACAATCAGCCTGTTTGGTTAGCAACTTCAGAACTAACAGCCAGCCTGTTTGGTTAGCAACTTCAGAACCTCAGAACTAACAATCAGCCTGTTTGGTTAGCAACTTCAGAACTAACAATCAGCCTGTTTGGTTAGCAACTTCAGAACTAACAGCCAGCCTGTTTGGTTAGCAACTTCAGAACCTCAGAACTAACAGCCAGCCTGTTTGGTTAGCAACTTCAGAACCTCAGAACTAACAATCAGCCTGTTTGGTTAGCAACTTCAGAACTAACAGCCAGTCTGTTTGGTTAGCAACTTCAGAACTAACAATCAGCCTGTTTGGTTAGCAACTTCAGAACCTCAGAACTAACAGCCAGCCTGTTTGGTTAGCAACTTCAGAACTAACAGCCAGCCTGTTTGGTTAGCAACTTCAGAACTAACAGCCAGCCTGTTTGGTTAGCAACTTCAGAACTAACAGCCAGCCTGTTTGGTTAGCAACTTCAGAACCTCAGAACTAACAGCCAGCCTGTTTGGTTAGCAACTTCAGAACCTCAGAACTAACAATCAGCCTGTTTGGTTAGCAACTTCAGAACTAACAGCCAGCCTGTTTGGTTAGCAACTTCAGAACTAACAATCAGCCTGTTTGGTTAGCAACTTCAGAACCTCAGAACTAACAGCCAGCCTGTTTGGTTAGCAACTTCAGAACTAACAGCCAGCCTGTTTGGTTAGCAACTTCAGAACCTCAGAACTAACAATCAGCCTGTTTGGTTAGCAACTTCAGAACTAACAGCCAGCCTGTTTGGTTAGCAACTTCAGAACCTCAGAACTAACAATCAGCCTGTTTGGTTAGCAACTTCAGAACTAACAATCAGCCTGTTTGGTTAGCAACTTCAGAACTAACAATCAGCCTGTTTGGTTAGCAACTTCAGAACCTCAGAACTAACAATCAGCCTGTTTGGTTAGCAACTTCAGAACTAACAATCAGCCTGTTTGGTTAGCAACTTCAGAACTAACAATCAGCCTGTTTGGTTAGCAACTTCAGAACCTCAGAACTAACAGCCAGCCTGTTTGGTTAGCAACTTCAGAACTAACAATCAGCCTGTTTGGTTAGCAACTTCAGAACCTCAGAACTAACAGCCAGCCTGTTTGGTTAGCAACTTCAGAACTAACAGCCAGCCTGTTTGGTTAGCAACTTCAGAACTAACAGCCAGCCTGTTTGGTTAGCAACTTCAGAACCTCAGAACTAACAGCCAGCCTGTTTGGTTAGCAACTTCAGAACCTCAGAACTAACAGCCAGCCTGTTTGGTTAGCAACTGCAGAACCTCAGACCTAACAGCCAGCCTGTTTGGTTAGCAACTTCAGAACCTCAGAACTAACAGCCAGCCTGTTTGGTTAGCAACTGCAGAACCTCAGAACTAACAGCCAGCCTGTTTGGTTA
This sequence comes from Oncorhynchus gorbuscha, assembly GCF_021184085.1. Taxonomy (NCBI): domain Eukaryota; kingdom Metazoa; phylum Chordata; class Actinopteri; order Salmoniformes; family Salmonidae; genus Oncorhynchus; species Oncorhynchus gorbuscha. The sequence continues at coordinate 7,877,644 of NC_060181.1, forward strand.
GCAACTGCAGAACCTCAGAACTAACAGCCAGCCTGTTTGGTTTGCAACTTCAGAACCTCAGAACTAACAGCCAGCCTGTTTGGTTAGCAACTTCAGATCCTCAGAACTAACAACCAGCTTGTTTGGTTAGCAACTTCAGAACCTCAAAACGAACAACTGGCTATTGCCCGGAATACATCGCGACGATTTAAATGAAACCATTCAGCAACATTGACAGAACTGTGGGAAGCTTTGAAGTCAAAATGGGCCAGCATCCCTGTGGAACGCTTTCAACACCTTGTTGAGTCAAAATGGGCCAGCATCCCTGTGGAAGGCTTTCGACACTTTGTAGAGTCAACATGGGCCAGCATCCCTGTGGAACGCTTTCAACACCTTGATGAGTCAAAATGGGCCAGCATCCCTGTGGAACGCTTTCAACACCTTGTTGAGTCAAAATGGGCCAGCATCCCTGTGGAACGCTTTCAACACCTTGTTGAGTCAAAATGGGCCAGCATCCCTGTGGAACGCTTTCGACACCTTGTATAGTCAACATGGGCCAGCATCCCTGTGGAACGCTTTCGACACCTTGTAGAGTCAAAATGGACCAGCATCCCTGTGGAACGCTTTCAACACCTTGTAGAGTCAACATGGGCCAGCATCCCTGTGGAACGCTTTCAACACCTTGTAGAGTCAACATGGGCCAGCATCCCTGTGGAAAGCTTTCAACACCTTGTAGAGTCAACATGGGCCAGCATCCCTGTGGAAGGCTTTCGACACTTTGTAGAGTCAACATGGGCCAGCATCCCTGTGGAACGCTTTCGACACCTTGTAGAGTCAACATGGACCAGCATCCCTGTGGAACGCTTTAGACACCATGTAGAGTCAACATGGGGCCAGCATGCCTGTGGAACGCTTTCAACACCTTGTAGAGTCAACATGGGCCAGCATCCCTGTGGAAGGCTTTCAACACCTTGGTGAGTCAACATGGGCCAGCATCCCCGTGGAAGGCTTTCAACACCTTTTTGAGTCAAAATGGGCCAGCATCCCTGTGGAACGCTTTCAACACCTTGTAGAGTCAACATGGGCCAGCATCCCTGTGGAACGCTTTAGACACCATGTAGAGTCAACATGGACCAGCATCCCTGTGGAACGCTTTCAACACCTTGTTGAGACAACATGGACCAGCATCCCTGTGGAATGCTTTCAACACCTTGTAAAGTCAAAATGGACCAGCATCCCTGTGGAACGCTTGAAAACACCTTGTTGAGTCAACATGGGCAACTCAATATCAGGAAGGTGTACCTAATGTTTGTTATACTCAGTGTAAATTACTCAGTTCAAATCAAATCAAATCAAATCAAATTTATTTATATAGGGATATCTCAAAGTGCTGTACAGAAACCCAGCCTAAAACCCCAAACAGCAAACAATGCAGGTGTAAAAGCACGGTTCAGGGATCTCCTGTCACAGATTGTTCTTTTCCGTCCCAAATGGAATGTTCTGGATTGTTCTGGAAACCTATTGCTATTCCATCTGCAATCTCAGCAAGACCAGAAAACGCACATGTTTGCAGTTGTCAGGACCTGTTAATCCTCAAACAGGAGATACTGTTAAAGCAGGATGACAAAATGGTATGAGCAGACATGCCCACACACACACACACACACACACACACACACACACACACACACACACACACACACACACACACACACACACACACACACACACACACACACACACACACACACACACACACACACACACACGCTCAAACACACACACACACACACACACACACACACACACACACACACACACACACACACACACACACACACACACACACACACACACACACACACACACACACACACACACACACACACACACACACACACACACACACACGCTCAAACACACACACACGCTCACACACACACACACACACACACACACACACACACACACACACACACACACACACACACACACACACACACACACACACACACACACACACACACACACACACACAAACACACACACACACACACACAAACACACACACACACACACACATGCTCAAACACACACACACACACACACACACACACGCTCAAACACACACACACACACACACTCACACACACACACACGCTCAAACACAGACACACACACACGATAAAACACACACACACACACGCTCAAACACACACACACACACACGTACGCACACACACACACACACAATTTCACTCACAAAATCATTCTCACAGTGTGTCCCAAAGCTTAACATTACATGAGATAAGCCATCAGCTCTACAGTGCGGCCTTTGAATGATAAACACCGTCAAAATTGAAAGCCCTCAATATACGACTGAATATACAATGAAATGAAGAAGAAACGAGCTGTATTTTCCAGACGTTGTTTTGCAGTAGAATACAGGAAATAAACATTTAGGTTTTTTTTTCTTCTTTTGCTGGCAGGGGTCTCCTATTTTCTGGCTTCATAAAAAGATGTCAAATCTGGTGGCTAAAAGATGAGAGAGATCAATCGGAGACGTAAAGATGAAGAGTAGAATGTGTCACTGTCTATCACGGTGACACACTCTACTTGTTCACAGCAACCTCCAAAAGAAACTGGAGACGTGTGACACAACTGCAGGCAACATGGCGTAGTCTGGCCTCTTGTTTTATTTGATTTGACTATATAGTCTCTGACATTTCTCAAGCCAACAACAAACAGAGGCAGAGAGAAACGACTTGTTTTTATTTTTTTTGACTTTGATATTAAACTCCTGTGGACTTTTCTTCATTGAGAAAACAAGTGAATAAGAACAAAGGAAATGATGTTTGTTTATTTTCAGATTCCTCTGATACCTCTGATTCTGGGTACTTTGTGGCTTGTGTGTTATGTGGGTATGTGGGTGTGTGTGTGTGTGTGTGTGTGTGTGTGTGTGTGTGTGTGTGTGGGGAGAGGGTTGTGTGTGTGTGTGTGTGTGTGTGTGTGTGTGTGTGTGTGTGTGTGTGTGTGTGTGTGTGTGTGTGTGTGTGTGTGTGTGTGTGTGTGTGTGTGTGTGTGTGTGTGTGTGTGTGTGTGTGTGTGTGTGTGTGTGTGTGTGTGTGTGTGATTGTGAAAGTGTTCATCAAGGTGTGATTGGAGAGGAATAAACAGTTCCACTCATCAAAGGACAGATGAACACAACCCCCCTCTCACACACACAGTCACACAACCCCCCCTCCCCACACACACAGTCACACAACTCCCCCTCCCCACACACAGTCACACAACTCCACCCCCTCTCCCCACACACACAGTCACACAACCCCCACTCTCCCTCTCCCCACACACACACACACACACACACACACACACACACACACACACACACACACACACACACACACACACACACACACACACACACACACACACACACACACACACACACACACACACACACACACACACACAGTCACATTCTTCCTTGCTGAGCGGTCTTTCTTGTTATGTCGATATAGGACTCGTGTTACTGTGGATATAGATACTTTTGTACCTGTTTCCTCCAGCATCTTCACAAGGTCTTTTGCTGTTGTTCTGGGATTGATTTGCACTTTTCTCACCAAAGTACATTCATCTCTAGGAGACAAAACACATCTCCTTCCTGAGTGGTATGACGACTGCTTGGTCCCATGGTGTTTATACTTGCGCACTATTGTTTGTACAGATGAACGTGGTACCTTCAGGCATTTGGAAATTGCTCTCAAGGATGAACCTGACTAGTGGAGGTCTATAATTGTTTTTTCTTAGTTCTTGACTGATTTCTATTGGATTTCACAGCGAAGGTGTCAAAAGAGGGTGGACACAAACAGACCTAGTACTCGAGATCTCATTGGCTATTGCTGATCACCGTTCTGAAATATTGTAGTTGCATATCTCACACCGATTTTCCCATGATGTCAAGCAAAGAGGCACTGAGTTTGAAGGTAGGCCTTGAAATACATACACAGGTACAACTCCAATTGACACAAATGAAGTCAATTAGCCTATCAGAAGCTTCTAAAGCCATGACATCATTTTCTGGAATTGTTCAAGCTGTTTAAAGGCACAGTCAACTTAATGTATTTAAACTTCTGACCCACTGGAATTGCGATGAAGTGAATTATAAGTGAAATGATATGTCTGTAAGCAATTGTTGGAAAAATAACTTGCATCATGCACAAAGTAGATCTCCTCTCTCCTCTCCTCTCCTCCTAGTTGGGCTGT
>NC_060181.1:7894391-7896891 GCF_021184085.1 Oncorhynchus gorbuscha
CCTATCCTTTACCCCTACCTACAGTATACTGCTGTTACTGTCTATTATCTATCCTTTACCCCTACCTACAGTATACTGCTGTTACTGTCTATTACCTATCCTTTACCCCTACCTACAGTATACTGCTGTTACTGTCTATCCTTTACCCCTACCTACAGTATACTGCTGTTACTGTCTATTATCTATCCTTTACCCCTACCTACAGTATACTGCTGTTACTGTCTATTATCTATCCTTTACCCCTACCTACAGTATACTGCTGTTACTGTCTATTATCTATCCTTTACCCCTACCTACAGTATACTGCTGTTACTGTCTATTACCTATCCTTTACCCCTACCTACAGTATACTGCTGTTACTGTCTATTATCTATCCTTTACCCCTACCTACAGTATACTGCTGTTACTGTCTATTACCTATCCTTTACCCCTACCTACAGTATACTGCTGTTACTGTCTATCCTTTACCCCTACCTACAGTATACTGCTGTTACTGTCTATTATCTATCCTTTACCCCTACCTACAGTATATTGCTGTTACTGTCTATTATCTATCCTTTACCCCTACCTACAGTATACTGCTGTTACTGTCTATTACCTATCCTTTACCCCTACCTACAGTATACTGCTGTTACTGTCTATTATCTATCCTTTACCCCTACCTACAGTATACTGCTGTTACTGTCTATTATCTATCCTTTACCCCTACCTACAGTATACTGCTGTTACTGTCTATTACCTATCCTTTACCCCTACCTACAGTATACTGCTGTTACTGTCTATTATCTATCCTTTACCCCTACCTACAGTATACTGCTGTTACTGTCTATTATCTGTCCTTTACCCCTACAGTATACTGCTGCTACTGTCTATTATCTATCCTTTACCCCTACCTACAGTATACTGCTGCTACTGTCTATTATCTATCTTTACCCCTACCTACAGTATACTGCTGTTACTGTCTATTATCTATCCTACCTACAGTATACTGCTGCTACTGTCTATTATCTATCCTTTACCCCTACCTACAGTATACTGCTGTTACTGTCTATTATCTATCCTTTACCCCTACCTACAGTATACTGCTGTTACTGTCTATTATCTATCCTTTACCCCTACCTACAGTATACTGCTGTTACTGTCTATTATCTATCCTTTACCCCTACCTACAGTATACTGCTGTTACTGTCTATTATCTATCCTTTACCCCTACCTACAGTATACTGCTGTTACTGTCTATTACCTATCCTTTACCCCTACCTACAGTATACTGCTGTTACTGTCTATTATCTATCCTTTACCCCTACCTACAGTATACTGCTGTTACTGTCTATTATCTGTCCTTTACCCCTACAGTATACTGCTGCTACTGTCTATTATCTATCCTTTACCCCTACCTACAGTATACTGCTGCTACTGTCTATTATCTATCCTTTACCCCTACCTACAGTATACTGCTGTTACTGTCTATTATCTATCCTACCTACAGTATACTGCTGCTACTGTCTATTATCTATCCTTTACCCCTACCTACAGTATACTGCTGTTACTGTCTATTATCTATCCTTTACCCCTACCTACAGTATACTGCTGTTACTGTCTATTATCTATCCTTTACCCCTACCTACAGTATACTGCTGTTACTGTCTATTATCTATCCTTTACCCCTACCTACAGTATACTGCTGTTACTGTCTATTATCTATCCTACCTACAGTATACTGCTGCTACTGTCTATTATCTATCCTTTACCCCTACCTACAGTATACTGCTGTTACTGTCTATTATCTATCCTTTACCCCTACCTACAGTATACTGCTGTTACTGTCTATTATCTATCCTTTACCCCTACCTACAGTATACTGCTGTTACTGTCTATTATCTATCCTTTACCCCTACCTACAGTATACTGCTGCTACTGTGTATTGTCTATCTATCCTATCCTGGTGACAGAGATCTGGTCTCTATACAGATTAACCAATTAGAGTCCAGGGTTATTAAGATATGATCCATTAATCCATAATGTGGGAGGAAATGGACTGTGACCACCACCCAGGTATTTAACATTTGAATGTACTGTATGACTCTTGGCAGCCATTTAGATGGAGAGAGAGAAGGAGGGAGAGAGAAGGAAGTAGGCAGAGAGAGAAGGAGGGAGAGAGAGAGAAGGAGGAGGAGAGAATGATAGAGGTAGAGGGAGAAGAAGAGAGAGAGACATGGAGAGGCATGGAGAGAAGGCTAGAGAGACATGAAGAGAGGGCTAGAGAGACATGGAGAGAGGGCGAGAGAGACATGGAGAGAGGGCTAGAGAGACATGGACAGAGGGCGAGAGAGACATGGAGAGAGGGCGAGAGAGACATGGAGAGAGGGCGAGAGAGACATGGAGAGAGGGCGAGAGAGACATGGAGAGAGGGCGAGAGAGACATGGAGAGAGGGCGAGAGAGACATGGAGAGAGGGCGAGAGAGACATGGAGAGAGGGCGAGAGAGACATGGAGAGAGG
>NC_060181.1:7901891-7911891 GCF_021184085.1 Oncorhynchus gorbuscha
ACACAGCAGAGGAGCCCAGATCAACCAGCCAGGCTTCCCCAGCCCTGCCTGCTACACCCCTCCTCCCCAACCCACAGAACAGCCTCCCACTGATAGCGGCACCGGCAAAGACCAGCCACACCCCAGCTCTAACACTCACCAAGCCCCCCCTCTGCCCCCTCCAGTCCAGAAGAAACAGACCAGCCACACCCCAGCTCCAACACCCACCAGTCACATAATCATACACACCGGAAGCAATGACCTGCGTGCTCAGCAGGAGAGGGTGGCGACTTCACTACGGGGAGTGACTGAGAAGGACTCCGCAATCTTCCCCAACTCAAGAATTGTGGTGTCAAACCTTCCACAGAGGAAGGACTTCCACCCTGCCACAATCCAAAGAATAAACACCAGCCTCTCCCGGAACTGTGCCCTGCGACCCAATGTACACCTGGCCCACCACCCCACCCTCGATCTGGACTGTCTCTATGACCATGTTCACCTGTACTGGGAGACAGTCCCCACCACCCCACCCTCGATCTGGACTGTCTCTATGACCATGTTCACCTGTACAGGGAGACAGTCCCCACCACCCCACCCTCAATCTGGACTGTCTCTATGACCATGTTCACTTGTACAGGGAGACAGTCCCCACCATCCCACCCTCGATCTGGACTGTCTCTATGACCATGTTCACTTGTACAGGGAGACAGTCCCCATCCTTGCCAAGACTCTCAAGGACGTTGCTTTAAACTGCAGTCTGACCTCTCCACCCAGGAACAGTGGAGCAATCTCCACCCCGCCAAGATCACTGAGACAACACCCCGGACCAGCACCCTGGAGCCCCCAGCCACGACCACAGCACCACAAACCGCAATGCCCACCACAGCCAGCACAGCACAGACCACCCCTGGCCAGCTTCAGACCCACCCAGACAAGGTCTCCCACCCCCCCTGCCCCCCACCGCAGACCCACACTTGGAGGAGCCACAGCCCAGCAGGCAGATCTACGCAGAGGCTGTGAGAGGAGCAACTGGCCCAGCGCCCACCAACCAAATGAGTGACATTAAACAAATGCTGAGTCTACTATGCTCACATGTGATAGGCCGAGGGTCATGGATGCTCACATGTGATAGGCCGAGGGTCATGGATGCTCACATGTGATAGGCCGAGGGTCATGGATGCTCACACGTGATAGGCCGAGGGTCATGGATGCTCACATGTGATAGGCCGAGGGTCATGGATGCTCACATGTGATAGGCCGAGGGTCATGGATGCTCACATGTGATAGGCCGAGGGTCATGGATGCTCACATGTGATAGGCCGAGGGTCATGGATGCTCACATGTGATAGGCCGAGGGTCATGGTAAGATGAGCACAATAACTCCACCATCTTCACACTACACCCACCCAAGTGGCATGTCATAAAATCTATATTAAATGATAAACAAATCACATTTGCATAATAAGAGTTTACTGTAATTTAAAAATCATATTTTAATAGTTATTTTTGGATTGTGAGTGTTTGCCTCATTTTGAATCTTTTTATGATGCATGTTGGTATTTACAAGGATTGAAGACCTCTGCCTTGGACTAAAGAGCAGAAACCCAGACTTCCTGAAAAAATTGATGATGTTGATATTGTAGTACTATAGGAAACATGGTGCAGAGGTGATGTTTCCACTGGCTGTCCACTAGGTTATAGGGAGATAATCATACCATCCACTGGCTGTCCACTAGGTTATAGGGAGATAATCATACCATCCACTGGCTGTCCACTAGGTTATAGGGAGATAATCATACCATCCACTGGCTGTCCACTAGGTTATAGGGAGATAATCATACCATCCACTGGCTGTCCACTAGGTTATAGGGAGATAATCATACCATCCACTGGCTGTCCACTAGGTTATAGGGAGATAATCATACCATCCACTGGCTGTCCACTAGGTTATAGGGAGATAATCAAACCATCCACTGGCTGTCCACTAGGTTATAGGGAGATAATCATACCATCCACTGGCTGTCCACTGGGTTATAGGGAGATAATCATACCATCCACTGGCTGTCCACTAGGTTATAGGGAGATAATCATACCATCCACTGGCTGTCCACTAGGTTATAGGGAGATAATCAAACCATCCACTGGCTGTCCACTAGGTTATAGGGAGATAATCATACCATCCACTAAATGAAAAGGAGTCAAACAGGGCAGAGACTCAGGGGGAATGCTAATATAGTATTAATCTGAACTAATTCATTCAATCAAATTGATCAAAACAGGATAATTCTTTATCTGGTTAAAGATCAACAAGGAGGCTATCTTGACAGATAAAAGCGTCTTCCTCTGTGCCACATACATTTCCCCCTCAGAGTCACCATACTTCAATGAAGAGAGTTTCTCCATTCTAGAGGGGGAGAGGAGTCACTTTCAGGCCCAAGGCAACGTACTGGTCTGTGGAGACCTGAAAGCTGGAACAGCAGAAGAACAAGACACTATTAACAGTCATGGAGATAAACACCTACCAGGAAGCAACACCCTTTCCCTCCCCACAGACCCCCACAGAAACAACTATGACAAAGTGAAAAACAAAAACGGAGTACAGCTCATGAAACTGTGGAACACTGGGTCTGCACATAGTCAATGGTAGGCTGAGAGGGGACTCTTTTGGTAGGTCCACCTACAGCTCTGTGGAACACTGGGTCTGCACATAGGCTGAGAGGGGACTCTTTTGGTAGGTCCACCTACAGCTCTGTGGAACACTGGGTCTGTACATAGTCAATGGTAGGCTGAGAGGGGACTCTTTTGGTAGGTCCACCTACAGCTCTGTGGAACACTGGGTCTGCACATAGTCAATGGTAGGCTGAGAGGGGACTCTTTTGGTAGGTCCACCTACAGCTCTGTGGAACACTGGGTCTGTACATAGTCAATGGTAGGCTGAGAGGGGACTCTTTTGGTAGGTCCACCTACAGCTCTGTGGAACACTGGGTCTGTACATAGTCAATGGTAGGCTGAGAGGGGACTCTTTTGGTAGGTCCACCTACAGCTCTGTGGAACACTGGGTCTGTACATAGTCAATGGTAGGCTGAGAGGGGACTCTTTTGGTAGGTACACCTACAGCTCATCCCTTGGCAGCAGCACTGTAGACTACTTCCTCCCCGGCCTAAACCCAGAGTCTCTCAGAGCCTTCACAGTCAGCCCACTAACACCTCTCTTAGACCACAGTCAGCCCACTAACACCTCTCTCAGAGGCTTCACAGTCAGCCCACTGACACCTCTCTCAGAGGCTTCACAGTCAGCCCACCGGGGCGGCAGGGTAGCCTAGTGGTTGGAGCGTTGGACTAGTAACCGAAAGGTTGCAAGTTTGAATCCCCGAGCTGACAAGGTACAAATCTGTCATTCTGCCCCTGAACAGGCAGTTAACCCACTGTTCCTAGGCTGTCATTGAAAATAAGAATTTGTTCTTAACTGACTTGCCTAGTAAAATGAAGGTGAAAAAATATATTTTTTTTTTAAAGCAGCACGGCCAGATGGACTGGGGACAGCAAGGAGTCATCATGTCAGGTAGTCCTGGGGCATGGTCCTAGGGCTCAGGTCCTCCGAGAAGAGAAAGAGAGAGAGAATTAGAGAGAGCATACTTAAATTCACACAGGACACCGGATAAGACAGGAGAAGTACTCCAGATATAACAAACTGACCCTAGCCCCCTGACACAAACTACTGCAGCATAAATACTGGAGGCTGAGACAGGAGGGGTCAGGAGACACTGTGGCCCCATCCGATGACACCCCCGGACAGGGCCAAACAGGAAGGATATAACCCCACCCACTTTGCCAAAGCACAGCCCCCACACCACTAGAGGGATATCTTCAACCACCAACTTACCATCCTGAGACAAGGTCGAGTATAGCCCACAAAGATCTCCGCCACGGCACAACCCAAGGGGGGGCGCCAACCCAGACAGGAAGATCACATCAGTGAATCAACCCACTCAGGTGACGCACCCCCTCCAGGGACGGCATGAGAGAGCCCTAGTAAGCCAGTGACTCAGCCCCTGTAATAGGGTTAGAGGCAGAGAATCCCAGTGGAAAGAGGGGAACCGGCCAGGCAGAGACAGCAAGGGCGGTTCGTTGCTCCAGTGCCTTTCTGTTCACCTTCCCACTCCTGGGCCAGACTACACTCAATCATATGACCCACTGAAGAGATGAGTCTTCAGTAAAGACTTAAAGGTTGAGACCGAGTTTGCGTCTCTCACATGGGTAGGCAGACCATTCCATAGAAATGGAGCTCTATAGGAGGAAGCCCTGCCTCCATCTGTTTGCTTTGAAATTCTAGGGACAATTAGGAGGCCTGCGTCTTGTGACCGTAGCGTACGTGTAGGTATGTACGGCAGGACCAAATCAGAGAGGTAGGTAGGAGCAAGCCCATGTAATGCTTTGTAGGTTAGCAGTAAAACCTTGAAATCAGCCCTTGCCTTGACAGTAATTCAGTGTAGGGAGGCTAGCACTGGAGTAATATGATCAAATGTTTTGGTTCTAGTCAGGATTCTAGCAGCCGTATTTAGCACTAACTGAAGTCTATTAGCCTCCTTGGCTAATTTAAAGAAGCTTAAGAGCAAACCAGAAATAACAGATAATGAAAAATGGTTTGATAATGATTGCAAAAATCTAAGAAAGTCATTGAGAAATTTATCTAATCAAAAACACAGAACCAGACAACACAAATATAGGCCGTCAATATGGGGAAACACTGAAGCAATACAAATACATATCCAAGATGGGGATATGTGGAGAAATCACTTTGCAAACCTCCTCAGCAATATAACAAAGACCCCAGAACAAAAAGGTATACAAGAAAAATGACAAATCCTTGAAATCAGCAGTCTTGCTGGGGCTCTCTCTCGTGCCGTCCCTGGGAACCTGGGTGGGTTGATTCACTGTTGTGGTAATATCCTTTGTGGGCCTGGCCTTGTCTCAGGCCCCTCTAGTGGTGTGGGGGGCTGTGCTTTGGCAAAGTGGGTGGGGTTATATCCTTCCTGTTTGTCTCGGATGGGGCCACAGTGTCTGACCCCTCCTGTCTCAGCCTCCAGTATTTATGCTCAGGTTTATGTGTCGGGGGCTAGACTACTGAGCCCTGCGACCCAATGTACACCTGGACCACCAGGTCTCTATGACCATGTTAACCTGTACAGGGAGACAGTCCCCACCTCCCCACCCTCGATCTGGACTGTCTCTATGACCATGTTAACCTGTACAGGGAGACAGTCCCCACCACCCCACCCTCGATCTGGACTGTCTCTATGACCATGTTAACCTGTACAGGGAGACAGTCCCCACCACCCCACCCTTGATCTGGACTGTCTCTATGACCATGTTCACCTGTACAGGGAGACAGTCCCCACCACCCCACCCTCGATCTGGACCGTCTCTATGGGGAGACAGTCCCCATCCTTGCCAAGACTCTCAAGGACGTTGCTTTAGAGAGAGAGAGAGAGAGAGAGAGAGAGAGAGAGAGAGAGAGAGAGAGAGAGAGAGAGAGAGAGAGAGAGAGAGAGAGAGAGAGAGAGAGAGAGAGAGAGAGAGAGAGAGAGAGAGAGAGAGAGAGAGAGAGAGAGAGAGAGAGAGAGAGAGAGAGGAGAGAGAGGAGGGAGAGAGAGAGAGAGAGACAGAGACAGAGAGAGAGAGAGAGAGAGAGAGAGAGAGAGAGAGAGAGAGAGAGAGAGAGAGAGAGAGAGAGAGAGAGAGAGAGAGAGAGAGAGAGAGAGAGAGAGAGAGAGAGAGAGAGAGAGAGAGAGAAAGAGAGAGAGAGAGAGAGAGAGAGAGAGAGAGAGAGAGAGAGAGAGAGAGAGAGAGAGAGAGAGAAAGAGAGAGAGAGAGAGGGAGAGAGAGAGAGAGAGAGAGAGAGAGAGAGAGAGAGAGAGAGAGAGAGGAGAGAGAGAGAGAGAGAGAGAGAGAGAGAGAGAGAGAGAGAGAGAGAGAGACAGAGAGACAGAGAGACAGAGGGAGAGAGAGAGAGAGAGAGAGAGAGAGAGAGAGAGAGAGAGAGAGAGAGAGAGAGAGAGAGAGAGAGAGAGAGAGAGAGAGAGAGAGAGAGAGAGGTGATTAGTGACAGTTTAAATACTCTGATCCCAGGTGACTCCAATCACTAATGACCCTCCTCTGCCTGCAGGAGGAACCGCCCCTGCAACGCAGAGGAGGAGCTGTGACAGCCTTAAAAACAGCCGTAAAAACAAATGTGTGGTTAAAATTGGCAACAAGAAAACAGACTTCTTCTCTCAGGGACGGGGAGTGAAACAGGGCTGCCCAATAAGTCCAACACTATCTACATTAATTGTCAAAAAGAAGAATTTGGTATCACCCTACTCAACACTGAAATCAAGTGTCTGCTGTACGCAGATGACCTGGTGCTGCTGTCTCCCACTAAAGAGGGGTTACAGCAGCACCTAGATCATCTTCACAGGTTCTGTCAGACCTGGGCTCTGGGCTCTGACCGTTAACCACAGGTTCTGTCAGACCTGGGCTCTGGGCTCTGACCGTTAACCACAGGTTCTGTCAGACCTGGGCTCTGGGCTCTGAGCATTAACCACAGGTTCTGTCAGACCTGGGCTCTGGGCTCTGACCGTTAACCACAGGTTCTGTCAGACCTGGGCTCTGGGCTCTGAGCATTAACCACAGGTTCTGTCAGACCTGGGCTCTGGGCTCTGACCGTTAACCACAGGTTCTGTCAGACCTGGGCTCTGGGCTCTGAGCATTAACCACAGGTTCTGTCAGACCTGGGCTCTGGGCTCTGACCGTAAACCACAGGTTCTGTCAGACCTGGGCTCTGGGCTCTGACCGTAAACCACAGGTTCTGTCAGACCTGGACTCTGACCGTTAACCAAAAAAAAACAAATATAATGATATTTCAAAAAAGGTCCGGAAAAAAGGATGACAAATATAAATTCTATTTGGACACAGTTCTAATAGAACACACCAAAAACTACACATATCTAGGACTAAATATCAACAACACAGGTAGATTTCACATTGCTGTGAACGAGCTGAGAGACAAAGCAAGAAGAGCATTCTATGGCATTAAAAGGAACATCAAAATCGAAATTCCATTTAGAATCTGGCTCAGAATGTTTCAATCAGTTATAGAACCAATTCTCTATATGGCAGTGAAGTATGGGGTCCACTCTCTAATAATGAATTTACCAAATGGGACAAACATCCAATCGAAATACTGCATGCAGAGTTTTGCAAGACTGTATTGCAAGTGCAAAGAAAAACTCCAAATAACGCATGTAGAGCAGAATTGGGCCAATACCCCCTCCTCAGTCGAATAGAAAAAAGAGCCATCAAATTTTACAACCATCTAAAAACAAGTGACCCCAAAACATTCCATCACACAAGAGAAGAGTCCCCTCAGCCAGCTGGTTCTGAGGCTCAGTTCACTAACCCAAACGAACCCCATAGAGCCCCAGGACAGCAGTCAGCCAGCTGGTTCTGAGGCTCAGTTCACTAACCCAAACGAACCCCATAGAGCCCCAGGACAGCAGTCAGCCAGCTGGTTCTGAGGCTCAGTTCACTAACCCAAACCAACCCCATAGAGCCCCAGGACAGCACTCAGAAAATCTGGCCCAACCAAATCATCACAAAATAAAAAATATATCACCTATTGGAAAGACACCACAAAAAATCTATCAAAATCAAAGTAAACTTCAATGCTATTTGGCTCTAAACAGACAGTGGCAGCCTATCTGACCACTGTGACTGATAGAAAACTGAGGAAAACACTGACTATAGAGACCGGTTGTCACAGACAAACCTGGCTGCCCAGAGAGGACTGTCTGGCTATAGAGACCGGTTGTCACAGACAAACCTGGCTGCCCAGAGACGACAGTCTGGCTATAGAGACCGGTTGTCACAGACAAACCTGGCTGCCCAGAGAGGACAGTCTGGCTATAGAGACCGGTTGTCACAGACAAACCTGGCTGCCCAGAGAGGACAGTCTGGCTATAGAGACCGGTTGTCACAGACAAACCTGGCTGCCCAGAGAGGACAGTCTGGCTATAGAGACCAGTTGTCACAGACAAACCTGGCTGCCCAGAGAGGACAGGCTGTGTTCACTCTGCACCAGGGGAGAGGTAGAGACAGAGCTGCATTTCCTATTACACTCTGACAAATACTCAGGTCAAAGAGAATATTTCTTTCCCAAAATTATAATTCAATACAAAGAATTTGAAACTATAAAATATTTATTGGGTGAAAAGCCAAAATGTGCAGTTTTGGCAGCCAAATATGTGTCCTCCTGCCACAACCTGAGGGACAGCCAGTGAAAAGTGCAATGTAATGTCGATAATATTTCCCATCTTGTTTTGTTTTGTCTTTCATAACACGTCATGTGTCTCCTCAGTCATGTTGACACTGGTCTACTACCAGGTCAGGTGTTTTCTCAGTCATGTTGACACTGGTCTACTACCAGGTCATGTGTCTTCTCAGTCATGTTGACACTGGTCTACTACCAGGTCATGTGTCTTCTCAGTCATGTTGACACTGGTCTACTACCAGGTCATGTGTCTTCTCAGTCATGTTGACACTGGTCTACTACCAGGTCATGTGTCTCCTCAGTCATGTTGACACTGGTCTACTACCAGGTCATGTGTCTTCTCAGTCATGTTGACACTGGTCTACTACCAGGTCATGTGTCTTCTCAGTCATGTTGACACTGGTCTACTACCAGGTCATGTGTCTTCTCAGTCATGTTGACACTGGTCTACTACCAGGTCATGTGTCTTCTCAGTCATGTTGACACTGGTCTACTACCAGGTCAGGTGTCTTCTCAGTCATGTTGACACTGGTCTACTACCAGGTCATGTGTCTCCTCAGTCATGTTGACACTGGTCTACTACCAGGTCATGTGTCTCCTCAGTCATGTTGACACTGGTCTACTACCAGGTCAGGTGTCTTCTCAGTCATGTTACATTTCATTACATTTAAGTCATTTAGCAGACGCTCTTATCCAGAGCGACTTACAAATTGGTGCATTCACCTTATGACATCCAGTGGGACAGTCACTTAACAATAGTGCATCTAAAACTTAGGGGGGTGGGGTGAGAGGGATTACTTAACCTATCCTAGGTATTCCTTAAAGAGGTGGGGTTTCAGGTGTCTCCGGAAGGTGGTGATTGACTCCGCTGTCCTGGCGTCGTGAGGGAGTTTGTTCCACCATTGGGGGGCCAGGGCAGCGAACAGTTTTGACTGGGCTGAGCGGGAGCTGTACTTCCTCAGTGGTAGGGAGGCGAGCAGGCCAGAGGTGGATGAACGCAGTGCCCTTGTTTGGGTGTAGGGCCTGATCAGAGCCTGGAGGTACTGAGGTGCCGTTCCCCTCACAGCTCCGTAGGCAAGCACCATGGTCTTGTAGCGGATGCGAGCTTCAACTGGAAGCCAGTGGAGAGAACGGAGGAGCGGGGTGACGTGAGAGAACTTGGGAAGGTTGAACACCAGACGGGCTGCGGCGTTCTGGATGAGTTGAAGGGGTTTAATGGCACAGGCAGGGAGCCCAGCCAGCAGCGAGTTGCAGTAATCCAGACGGGAGATGACAAGTGCCTGGATTAGGACCTGCGCCGCTTCCTGTGTGAGGCAGGGTCGTACTCTGCGGATGTTGTAGAGCATGAACCTACAGGAACGGGCCACCGCCTTGATGTTAGTTGAGAACGACAGGGTGTTGTCCAGGATCACGCCAAGGTTCTTGGCGCTCTGGGAGGAGGACACAATGGAGTTGTCAACCGTGATGGCGAGATCATGGAACGGGCAGTCCTTCCCCGGGAGGAAGAGCAGCTCCGTCTTGCCGAGGTTCAGCTTGAGGTGGTGATCCGTCATCCACACTGATATGTCTGCCAGACATGCAGAGATGCGATTCGCCACCTGGTCATCAGGTGGTCTACTACCAGGTCATGTGTCTTCTCAGTCAGGTTGACACTGGTCTACTACCAGGTCATGTGTCTCCTCAGTCATGTTGACACTGGTCTACTACCAGGTCA